>NC_060207.1:25927500-26227500 GCF_021130785.1 Homalodisca vitripennis
GACAAGTATTTTTGTTTGCGTGTATTATTTTTAAATTTCACCAAATAAAACGAAAATCCATTTCTCACTTTATTATCTGAGCTGATAAGAGCATAGTGTTAGTCAAAGTAATAAGAATTAATTATTACCTTTATGGCTTCTAATAAACGTTTTGAAGTGTTCATCATTGTACCCTACTATTCAAGTTGAATAAAAAATTCTCTGAAAAGCAAATTCGAACTGGCTGAGCGTTAGCGAAGCCTATTACTCGAGGGGCTGTAAAAGTTTAAATTATGACTATATATATTCAGGGTGTTTCTTAAAGGTGTTCCAATATTTTGGTATTTTGTTCTAGACGTGAAAATGAGCAAAAACCTTCATACGGAGGTATGTCCTAAAACGTTTAGTTTTCCGTATATCAGTCTGTATGTGATTTTTACCAAATAATTTATATCTTTATAAATAAACAGCTGTTTATTTATTCTGTAATGTAAAAGTTGTTTTGTCTCCATTCCAATAACATTAGTATAAAGTATTGTTTGTTTAATTAGTTTCTTTTCATTAGCAACAGGAATGGCAAATAATGATATTACCAATCTTACCAACTCAGAATTAAACAACTTTTAATAGCTTAAATAAACAGCTGTTCACATTAATCAGCTCATTGATTTTAAATCAGCTGTTCAGAGTAAAACAGTTTAGAAAACTATGCTTCCCGTTGTGTACAGTACACAACAGGAAGTATAGTTTTCTAAACTGTTTTACATAATACCATGTTTTACACAGGTAAAACATGGTATTATGTTTAATAGTACTAATCAGTTGTATTTTATCCGATTTTAATGGAACAACGACTGTTAGATTTTGAATAAAGTCTACAACATTTTAATATTATTGTAAAATTTTCATACAGGGTATTGATTTTGCGGAATTTAACATCAAAATTTATGATTGGCTGCCATTTTGAAACGGGTAAAGATAATTTGTTCATATTTTTTTCTCAAATGGGCATTAAAAAGGCCAACCCAACTGCAATGTTTCATAACTTTATCTTTACTGGTATAAAAGATATAACCTTTTGACGTGACAACGTCTTAAATTAGGTTGCGGCTCGGAGTCACTCATGAAAAAGTGTAACGCCCGGTAACGTTACGATGCCCGTCCAGTGGGTCCGCCGCACGGGATCCGCACGGGATAAAGCAGATAACTGTGGGTCCGCCGCACGGGATAAAGCAGATAACTATGTTTATTCGTGAAAATGTGGAGTGCTTAGATTCGTCATTTACAACAACTACAACAATAAAGGTAAATAATTGTACACTGATAGTTCATTATCGTAAACTATGATTGATTGATTAATTGTTAGATTGACACAAAAGTTGAGAAACTGAGTTTATAGGTTATGTCATACTATTGACAAATGTTAATAGTGTTAAGTAAATTATTAGTTTAAATCACTCTGCAATCAATCGTAATTCAGTCGATTGAGAAGAAACAGCGCGTATTGCTAGTCAAACATTTAAAATAACAAATTATAACCTCTAACCTGTCATAACAGTGCGACCAAACAAACGAACTAAACCGACCAATCACCACGCGCGAAGTTAGAATTTAACTGTGTTTAGCAAGAATTTCAAATTCCAATTTTAGTAAATGTTTTATTCAACTTTACCATTTACAATAACAAATTTTAATTAATTTCAAATTATGTACAATGTTTTAGTAAACAAAATATATTTCTATAGTTAAAATTTGTGCAATTCTTATTTTCATTCAATTCCTTGTTCCTATTGTGCAATTTAATAATATTCATATCAATAAATATTCTACCGAGAAAAAGACGTTGTCACGTAAAATCTTCGCCCGTAAAACCGACTTTACAGGCAACCATAATTTTTTGGTAAAAATCACATACAGAGAGATAGGCGGAAAACTAAACGTTTTAGGACATGCCTCCATATGAAGTTTTTTGCTCATTTTCACGTCTAGAACTAAATACCAAAATATTGGAAGACCTTTAGGAAACACCCTATATATATATATATATATATAGGCTATAGGCCTATATATATATATATATATATATATATATACATCTAACTCAACAAAACTTGTATTATTCCAACGCTGTTATGAAAGCCAACCGAATGAACAAAAATGTGAACGTATCATGTGGCAAGACATCTCAAAGAATATTTCATATGTAAACTTTTAGTTTTATATGACATTTTATTTCTACATAGTTAAGAATAACCTTTTTGGCGGTGCATGTCCAACCAAGGAATGAGACAGCGTCATCGAAGCATGCCACTCAGTAGGCTGGCACTCTTTACCTCCTACGGTGATGTAAACTTCTTTTCTGTATTGTCTGTTTTACTCCATGTCCGCAAGATGCCTCGAAAATTAAATAACCTACAGATGTAAAATGCTGAAAGCAACCTTAGAGGAGACTGTTACGTGACACGTGTTGTACTCTTACTTGTAAATTAAAAAACAAAAATATTGCAAAAAGGAAACAATAACACGAATAATGTTTACTCGTGTGAAGGAAACAGGATTTTTCTGGACATTTGCCATCATTCAGTGATACAAAATATCAGCAACACTAAGTTTCGAGATCTGACATCTGATCTCTTCTTCAGGTTAATGACTAACCTAACACATACATTTGATTCATAGATTCATACAGTAAATTGGCTGACTAACCAGTCAGTCTATCATCAATGGAATTTAGATGGCTTTGGTTACCAATTCTGAAAAATGGACTAAAAGCAAACCTAAAGTATCAAACAGATTAGATACTTTTAATGCACGAATGCGAAGTCACAGTATGGTTTTAAGAAGTTTATATGGAATGAACCAATAATTAAAAGTCCCACTCCCATTCCCTCCTTTTTGTGCCACCATCTTGTTTCTGCCGAGACGATCGCCATTTGCTATTGGCCTTTGGTCAGTCGTAGGTGGTTGGTCGACGAATGCAGAACAATTGTGACCTGTATTCTGTAGCTCAGTGTTAATAATTAGAGTTATGTTTTGTTTTTATTAAGTGGATGTTTTAGAGTTAGTGAAGTTGACACACAACATGGTGGTTAGTATTCCTGACTCATGCGTGTCACAATGCTCTGGCATGATTTGTTTATTTTAACCATTTTGTAATTAAGGGTTAGGTTAGTTATACACCCGAAAGGAGATCAGATTGCAGATCTCGAATCGTAGTGTTACTAATTTTTTGTATCACTGAACGCAGGCAAATGTCTGCAAAAATTCTCTTTCCTTTACAACTCTTCTATCGTCAAAAACAAACTTGTGTTTTCGTGTATACGGAGAAAAAAGGCTTCACGTTTTTTAAACATAATACCAATATTTTAAATTACAGGTCTGATTATAGTTGTATCTGTTATTGAGTGTATTAAGCACTTAGTATTCAGCGGTTGTGATTGCAAGTAAGATTAATTATGTTTAAATATTATCTTGCATTTAAGTGAATATTTAATATCTATCATGCCTGTTTTTAGTTTTTATTATCATGTATAAACTGGTTTACCGTTTTAAATAAAAATTATGGTTGCCTGTAAAGTCGGTTTTACGGGCGAAGATTTTACGTGACAACGTCTTTTTCTCGGTAGAATATTTATTGATATGAATATTATTAAATTGCACAATAGGAACAAGGAATTGAATGAAAATAAGAATTGCACAAATTTTAACTATAGAAATATATTTTGTTTACTAAAACATTGTACATAATTTGAAATTAATTAAAATTTGTTATTGTAAATGGTAAAGTTGAATAAAACATTTACTAAAATTGGAATTTGAAATTCTTGCTAAACACAGTTAAATTCTAACTTCGCGCGTGGTGATTGGTCGGTTTAGTTCGTTTGTTTGGTCGCACTGTTATGACAGGTTAGAGGTTATAATTTGTTATTTTAAATGTTTGACTAGCAATACGCGCTGTTTCTTCTCAATCGACTGAATTACGATTGATTGCAGAGTGATTTAAACTAATAATTTACTTAACACTATCAACATTTGTCAATAGTATGACATAACCTATAAACTCAGTTTCTCAACTTTTGTGTCAATCTAACAATTAATCAATCAATCATAGTTTACGATAATGAAATATCAGTGTACAATTATTTACCTTTATTGTTGTAGTTGTTGTAAATGACGAATCTAAGCACTCCACATTTTCACGAATAAACATAGTTATCTGCTTTATCCCGTGCGGATCCCGTACGGCGGACCCACTGGACGGGCATCGTAACGTTACCGGGCGTTACACTTTTTCATGAGTGACTCCGAGCCGCAACCTAATTTAAGACGTTGTCACGTCAAAAAGATTTTTTATAAAATAAAATACCTTGCAAAATTTTGGCGTCAACTCTCTAATTGTAAAGTTGTTAGTTCCAGTGTGAATGATGCAATCACTGAAAGTGACAGAGTTAAACAATAGCCAAACTAGTAGAGCTTAAGCAAAGTTAGTCGGACCCAATCGTTGTTTCGGACTTTGGTTTACCTTCATTTAATACCTACTACAGTTCATTTGTTCAATCTGTATCATAGCGAAACTGAGTATTAGCTAAATATAATTCTATCAAATCCTTGTATTATTCAATTAGCTTTCCATTAAGTTGTCCTTGTTTCTTAGTCACAGTTCCCCGGTATCTTACTTGAACACAATTTTAAAAAACTTCAAAAATGTCCACATGTACGTCAGTAATGTTAGCTACAATGAAATCAGGCTCAATGAAAACCTACTGCAGATGAAAATAAGGGTATACTCTTAGTTTGTATATGAAACATGTATTCAGGAAACGATATTTTTCATAGTAAAACCATTTTATTTTCTTAAATCATACACAGTTTTTTATAATTTGTCTTGATTTTCTTACATTATAATTGACTGAACCTTAGTGAGGTCTGTCACTCTAAAGGCTGGAAAATTAAATTTCTATCTATCTGTCCGCACGATATCTCGAGAATTAACGAATCTATGAACTAGACTCGAAATTACGCATAAGTCTTAATTTCTATGTAAGGAACATTGAGTTGTATGATGGTGCATAACCACGCATGGGATTTGGATGAGAGCCGTTGAAGATTATCACTCAGTTGGCTGGCACAATTTCTCTTCTGTCTGATGGCGGTATAACGACTTGGATTGTAGATATTAATATTCCAGAGTATTAAGATTTAAATTTATCAATGAGACATCCAAGATGATATAAAATATTTTTTGATTAGTAAGCTCCGAGTGAATATTTAGTAAAATTTATTACTTGATTTTTAAACTATTAAATATTATCTGGTTTGTCTTAAATAAAAATCACAATTCTAAATTAAAATAATGGATTTATTTTAATCTGGCAAATTAATAAGTTCAATGTTTCAGAATTTTCATCACTCTATTTTCCACAAAGAATTGACAAACCGTTTAATAATTTTAAAAGGTCCTAGAAATAAAAATATTAATTAAATATATCAAACTAAAAATCAGAGCTCTCTTCTGAAATAAAATAATAAAGTTTTCAAATAAAAATCAAATACCACTTGGAAATAACTAAAATAAAAATGTTCACCTCTTAGTTCACTCAAAATTCAAAACAAAAAATCAAAATTCTCTTTCCACAAGTTGTACCTTATCTTTCAAGTCTTTGCAAATCAGATACAACTCTCTCAAACAATAATTAATGTTCAGTTAATTTCCAATTAATACTTCACAATAAAACAATTCCAATTAATAATAAATTACTAAATTTCCAAATCTCAATTAAAGTTATTAACAAAGTTCAATTTTAATTCACTTTTCTTGCAAGTTTGAACCAAATGTAACTTGTATGATTCTATTATGCTCTATTGTTCATCGAGAATCAGTTATGCAGATTGCTCTGTAGTTTCTATGAATGTAATTGTTCCTATAAAAAAGACAACAAAATTAATTTAATATCTGGAAGACTATTTCAATATAACGTACAATAAATTTGGTGCTTACCTCAAAATCCCTCGCGGAAAAAAATTTTGAAACACGGCGCACTGTAATCAACATAATTCACGATAATAACCAAAAGAAGGGCGAAAATTATGAGCTGGCGGTTTTTATAGTTCCCCTTCCCCCCCCCCCCCCAATTCTGATAGACATCCGCGGTGTTCTCTCATTGGCCCCAGCCGTATCCAACTGGAGAAAAATAGCCTTCCCAGATGTAACGTAACTGCAGAATAAGACAAGTTCCGATCAATTCTAGACAGTGAACCGCCTTCCTAATAATGTAAAGTTACCAGAACTAACTTGCCAAAGGATTACATATTCGTTTTTATCATAACTTCTCACAATCTAATTAAAATTAAATCCCAATATTTCTTTCCCAAAATGTTCATTTAATTTAAGTTTTAATTAAAAAATCAACCAATGTAGCTTTTAAAACGCTACAGAAGGTAAAAATAAATTTTCTGTATGATTGTTTGTCTATCTATCTGTTCGCAGGCCCTTACAAGAACGAAATGAGCTATAGAATTGGAATTTCGATTGCAACCTCAGTGAAGACTGTTACGCAATCTGTACTGTGGAGTAATTCTAATAATAAAATATTTATTGGTAAATTGAAGATTTTTACATGTTTACTTCACATTTCGTATGATATATAAGTATAGTAAAATACATAGTGCGTGTGATGGTACATTATCAAGTAAGAAACTATCCAAATTTAAGAACAAAATAAATGGTCTTTACAAACCTCCAGGCCTACTCCCACGCTCCAGAACATCTCTAATCTTATAAAAAGCTCTCTCAATCAGAAAATCGTAAAGTATTTAATAATTGTATGTTTCCAACTACATGTTAACTAAATTGGAAATTTTCTGTCAAAAATAAAAGCAGACTTTTTAATTCACAGTTTCAATTTGTCTATTACGTCACAAGGAATAAAAAATAGTACTTAAGACAATGCAATAAATCTAATATCAAAACTACAGTGCAAGAGATAGGTAGCATATCAATGAACTTTTAATTTTTAATTATCAGAGCCAGTAATATATTGATCCTTGCGGGTACTTATTTAATACAATTTGTACTATTTTAGTTCTAATCGTGTAGTAGGGCATATAAGAAGAGACCTAAACCAAATTTACTCAATAATCTTATGCTAATCTGATGTAAATCTTCTGTACATGGCAAAGCAATGACTTCAGGAAGCGGATGTTCTGGCAGAAACAATAACATGCTCCATTGCCGCAGGTACGTTTACATCCGCGCTGTTTGTCTTTGTAAATGTTATTCTTTACCGATGAGAAACGCACAAATTTACCAATGGAGACTTTCTTACATTTTGGAACATTGCTATTTTAACAAAGCAAATGTTACTACTATTTTGTGTTGTTCTTTATAAGTCATAAATATCTAGAACAAGCCGAAGGGTGAGAAAAGAAACATGAAATCAATATTATTTATATAAACCATCAAATTTTATTTTTAAAGGGAATTTTCTTCCAATATTAAAAACTAAAATACGAGAAAATTAAAAACAAATTCTTGTAACTCCTGTTCATTTATTAAAATTTTCTGGTGTTGATTGAATAGTATATCTGCAGTTTGGATTATTTGTTTAGAATTTATCTATAATAAAAACACATATAGAATTATATATGAGATAGGGCATTTGTTCATTAGGGTATTGTCCGTAATTTTTTTATTTTTTAAAGAGGCAGAATAAGGATTTTTTTTATGGGAAACCGGTTTTAGTTTAAAGAACTTGCTATGATCTTTATTTCTGTCACCTTCAATTACCATCTAGTAGTACAACTTCGATACAAAAGATATCAGCTCACGAGCTCTACACTGATAAGGTAACGGTCACCACGGAGTTTCGGCAACAGTCCGCTTGAGACCGCTTCAACGACGGAGCGCCTTACAGCGGAGGGCTAAGGTACTAAATCAGGCTGAGATACGTTGCGCCTGGTTGGTTCTCTCTCTTTCTCTTTATTGTTTCTTTTCGATGCCGCTGGGTCACTTGACGTAAGTTGGCACCAGCGAGTGTTCCTAAGTTTCGGACTAGCCATGATTTCATTTTAATGTTATTTAGTTCACTGTTTCTTTTCAGGCCGCTGGGTCGCCTGACGTACGGTGGCACCAGTATTAGTCAGTTTCGAGCTCAAGTCGAGCTAAGTGCGGTCGTTTTCGGGAACGTACAGGTGTGAGGACAGCCACCCTAAACCACACCTGTTGGTCCGTTGATCATCGGTGCAAAATTTACTTCGGGATTTGCTTCTTACACTGACACGGGTCTGAGCTGAACTTGGAAACTACATTTTCCTTCCGAACCCTGGATTTTACCCGCTCGACTGTTCTATGCAGTGTCTAATGGTTTAGTAATACTATAAAACTACCCCTACTCAACGTAACCGTTTTGGTTACACTCGAAATGTATTAATAATATCCTGAAAATAACATTTAGGCCACTTTATTGACTATAAATTTTATTTATCATAATGTAAGTTTGTAATCATAATGTATATAAAAACCTTCAAAAGCTATCAAGGCTTTTGTAGCCTCGATACTAACGCACTCGCCGTTCTGACTCGGGAATAAAGACCTGGTCTGCAGAGTATAGTTGCGCGAGAACTTTCTATGCAACTACTGTCGCATTATTTGAACAAGAATGAACATTTTTCTCGAATATTGTCGTACAAACTTGCGACACCTGCTGTAGCTGGTTATTTAACAGTCTATGCAAGCTCTGTTAACACACGACAGTAATATCATGGCAATGTTAACAATTTAAATTTGTAATGTGACTGCTCTCCAAGTCAAAATACTAGCTAACGCTCATCCAAATACCATAAAGTGACATGCTCCATCATCGATCATAGTGTTAACTATATTGAAATGAAGTTTCAAGTAATATGAATTTCAATAGGTCAGTTCACTTTCGAAATATTGTGCGGAAAGACAGACAGGCAGAAATTAAATTTGTCCAGCATTCAAGTGATAGGCTTTGCTAATGCTCAGCCAAGAAATGCATTCATTTGTGATAAAATATAGTGAGATAACGATATATTGTTCTGAAATGTCTACAAATTCACTAAATATAATATATTCTGGTTGTCAGAGTTATTGCAGGTACTTTGCACATTCGGGCATACATGAAAAAGTCCGTCTTCATTCTTTGTAAATTATTTGTAATGAAACATAATATTCAAAAGTTAACAAAGTTATAAAAATCTAGTTCAATAGGACATTATTTAGTGGCTTAGATACTTAGTTGATGGATGTGATGAGGACCGATGGACAAGAATAGCTGACATACAGACATCGAGGCGTCAGCACTTTGTCATCAGCAGATAGGTCACGGAAATGTCAGACTGACCACAGCCGTAGGTTACTTGTAGGCACGACCATTCAATTTGGCAATATCCATTAAAACCCGTCTCAATGACCTAACAAAATGTAGTCCGATAAAGACATGGCTGGTATGCGTACTCCCTAAAAAATAATTGCTGTAGAAATGTAATGTTCTTTACTATCAAAATTATATATCAACTGTGTTGACAAACAACTACTGGCAATTAAGTACGTAGTATTGTTCTGGTGTGCTTAGTTTTGGTTCTCTGATTCTTGCATGGTTTGATTTTGATGTCGTTTTCTAGGTGGCATTTCAATGTAAGGGGTTATTAGCCCATAACATTTGCTAAGATCGTCGTAGTGATGTTTTCTTAATTACATCGTATTTAGTTCAATAGACTTTTAAAATGAAATTTCACAAGTTAGGAGTTTTAATTTTAAAATCAAAAGTTACCCCCCGTACTCCCCTTTTAAATCATTCAAAAAAAAGAAAGAAAAGTATTTTAATAAGTATGGTAAAGGTTGTACATCGATATCTCAATCCCTTTGGAATATATCCAGGCGTGTCAGGACTTAATTTACACCCTCTACATGTCATGTAAAGAGCATATATATAAATAATTATGAGGAAACTATTAACATATCAAGTTCACAAATTATGAAGAAGAGGAAGGGAGTAGGCTGCTTCTTCATATTTTATGACACAAAATTTAATGCAACCAGTGAGACTTTTTAATTAATAACAGTAATTATTTCGTGGTCTTTCAAGATTTAATACGGATAAATGAACAACACCATGTAGGTTTATAGCCACGGTAGAAATGTAGCGAAGGATTTCTTTGAAATAGTACATTTTTAGTAGATATAAAACTACGATAAAACGCGGCCATTAAAGAAAGGTGAGTTATGGGGGCACGTGTGGCACGGATGCCTGACAATGTCGTATGGCTGGACTCAAACAATAAAGTGCAGTCCCTCGTAACAATAATGTTGACGATTCCTTTTGCAACGGCATAACCATTAATAGCTTTTATTCTTTCTTACAAACGAGCAGCAAGTACCATTCTTTGTACAACATTGAAACCGTGATTGAATGAAAACACACTTTAATGTGGAGTACAGTGCTATTATTTAAAGTAAATAAAGCTATGTTTATACCATGTTGCATGCTTATTTATTTCTATTATACATGTTTTAGATACATTCGGTGTACTATTAAAGCATAACATTATAATAGGCCTGTAAAATGATAAATATCATAGCTGGCCAGCACTAAACTTAGACAATCTATTCCTCTTTTCTTCAAGTAAAATTAGTAAAATTCACGATCTCCACAGGCTGAACCCTCTTTTTCTTTCTTCTTCTTCCCTCTAGCATCTGTGCTTGCCTCACCTACCTTCCGTCTGAGCAAGCTTCAATCTACTTTTGGCGTATGACCTAGGACTTACTTATACGCATATAGCGTTGTATAAAAAGTTTTCTGTTATATCTGTAAAAATAAATGGACCGTAATTCCATTTTTTTTTTACTTGTGTATTAAACTATGGGACAAAAATATGCAAAACATTAATTTGACTGTTTTAGAACATTTTCGGTAACAAATCTCATTAGGATAATGTATCTTAAGTTGCGCCATAGGTTGAGTACTGAAAACAATATATAGTACTGGAGAAGCCTTATTTCTTCTGTGGTAGACATTATATAAAGCAGAACATACATTATTATCAGTGTAAAATCGTAGTATAACTTAAGAGAAGATATGATACACGACCAATAGTTACTTGAAGAGATTAAAAATAAAAGTCTGCAGAAAGTAAAATAAATCTAAGTGCAAATCGTTTCCAGATATATGTCGTGCTATCGTTCGATTTAGTGTTTTGTACTAGTAACAGAACACCATGTTTCTGCCAATAAAATACTAGGTTATTAGAATACAGTTATTTTCTGAGAATATAATGTGATATATAAATGTGTATGAAAATGTATGTTTTATTTTTATGACGCCATGCGTTTCGTAATGTATCACAATATAATATAAAGTTTTAAGGAATTCCAAATATCCAATGGAGTAATGGCATAGGTACAAGAGTTATTGAAGAATCTTTCAATGTAAAGATTATAGAGAACATTACTTTTTTTTTACTTTAAATAAATTATCTAGTTTAATTTAGTCTGCCTTAAAGTATTTTTAACAGGAATAAAAACAATATATTTTTGTTGTGAAATCACTAATACATTCATGAAAGTTTATTAGGCAAACAATGTGACATATATTTAATCAGAAGTTAATAGTGTTTCAAACTTTTGAAAAAGTACTTAACACCTTCAACTATGCTCAATGGTGGTTAGAATGTATTGCTTCTTTTTGCAAATAATTACGTCTCAGAAATTAAATTACTGCCCTAATACATGGCCGAGACAAATAGTTAGATTGATCAACGAGAAAGTGTGCATATTATCCTCGAATGCACTCACCGGAATAGAGTAGAGTTACGACAAGTCATTAAAATCAAAGAAGTTACGTGCAACATAAAATACAAGGACAGCCACTGAGCTTGTAACCGCAGCAAAATGGTTGGGATGGAAATATCTCGCTACACTTTGTTGTAGCAATGTTGGTCAAGCTGGTCCAGTAGTTTATTGGGACAGTTAGAGTGGGTTAGTTTAACACATCTGTATAAACTATCGTTGCCACTTTGGTGTGTTGCAGTGTCCACCCACGGGCAACCTCTGGCATCTGTGTACAACAATATTACGTAGTTGGAAACTATGAACGTGTCTTGTATAACAAAGTATTTAAACATAGTATTCAATTGGTGCGTGCAGAATAGAATACGATGCATGGATATCAGGTCTACCAAAACCATTTACATAAATTATGATGTGTTAAGTTGAAAATCGCTCTTATGTGGTCAAGCAGTTCGACTTTTATTACTATTTACTTTTGATATTAATGATCTCTAACTTTAGTCCTGAATCATATACCATATTACTTCATGCTATGTGCAGATGTACAAAAATAATATGCAAAACCATCTAAATTTAAACTTGGCCCCTTTGAGTGTTAAAATACGGCGCTAACTACTAACCTTCCATTGTCTTACCTGAAAAGAAATTGCCGTAAGATTTAGTTTTTTAGTTTTTTGTAATTCTATCTATTGGTTTACTTTAAATTGAAATACTAAACTTCGCGTACCAATAATATAAAACCTATGAATGATACTTCTGTTGTGTTACATCATGAATACACTTAATTAAGATTTTTTATTACATATATAGTTTTACCTTTCATACACCTCAAAATGGAATTTGAAGTCATAAAAAGGTGTGGTCTACTCGTATTTTAATAGAGCAAAGAGCGGTCAACGATATAAGCGGTCATATTAAAAGCCGTTTTGGTTGCTCATTCTGAAAAATAACTAACAAGGAAACCTAAAGTATGAAGCAGATTATAGATTTCTAATAAACTAATGCGGAGCACAATATAGTTTTAAGAAGTTTATCTAGAATAAATCTACATTAAAACAACCCCACTTCCGTTTCCTTTTTAGCCACCATCTTGTTTTCGCCGTGACGATCGTCTATACCATTGGCCTATGGTCAGTTCTCAGTAGTTGGTTGTTCAATGTGACCTGTATTCTTTAGCTCGGTTTTAATACTTGGGGTTTTGTGATTAGCATGTTTCAGAGATTGTTTGCATGGAGTTGTACTTGTCACAACGCTTTTGTTTGATTTGATTATTTTAGATTATTTAGATTGTAGTTATGTGTTAGTTTATTAATCTACTTTTTTTTGTTCTCTTTGTACAAGAAGCTTATAAATTGCACTTAGTCCTATAAGAACCTCAGCGCTGCTTCCGAAGTGACAGGATGGGTAAGATTAGGGGGTAGGGGCGGCCTCCTATCGAGATCCATGAGGAAGAATTAGGGCACTAATGACGCTAATCTCAAAGTCATGTCCCACCCAGAAGAAGAGGAGGCCGGCTCTGAAACAGCCTGTCCAGCAGGCAGGGGGTGGCACACCCTTGTTCAGGTTGCAGTATCATGCATTAGACTAGACTTATTGAATTGCCCTTGCACCCCAGAATCTCGTTATTTGCGGTTATTTATTTATTTATTTATTGCTGGCATCCCTCCGCGATCCTGAGTAGAAACACAATTTCTAATCTTTACATGTTGATGGTAATTTATTTCATTTTTATGCTTGTTACCCCTCATATTGATTGTTGTTTTTTGAATAGTTTACTGCTTTGTTGTTATCTATTATGCTGTTTTGTTGTTACTATTACTTGTATTATTGATTGATATATTTAATAATTTATGTTGTTGTTTTTGTTAGATCGTTATCACTGTTATTGTTTCTTTCTTTCAGTTGATATTTAAATATTTATATGTATACTACCCACTTGTACTTTGGCTTGTTTGCCGTTGGAATGTAATAAATAAATAAATAAATAAAATGACATAAGAGTTATTGAATAAGGTTATATTTTATTTGAACAGTTATTCTTGAATTTTTTGCCACTTTGTATACAGACAAAACAAATTTTAGATATCGGCGCGGCAACGTCGTGGTACTTTATAATATTTTATTATTAGTATAAGAGGGGTACCATTTTATAATTTTCATCCCAACTGTAATCAAATATTTATAAATGAACAAATCGGGAGACAAATAAAAAATATTAAATACTAAATTAAAACACAAAACTGATAATAATAAAACTTTTAAGCTAAGAAGATTTGTCTAGAATGTTAAGTTTGTATAAGTTTTCAGGCGGCTTGAATATTTCACTTTATTATTATAAATACTTTATTTATCATTCTTTGGACATCGTTCTTTTAAAGTTTTTAATTTTAATTTAGGTGTAAATTTAAATAAATAGAATCTTTCGATCTAAAGCGGAAGTCATTTACAAATAAAACATACTATAATACTCCTTATGACTATCCAAGGGTACTAACAAGAACAAGAAAGTTGGGAGCGTGCGGTAAATAATCCATTGTGATCCCAGCTTTGTCATATCAGACATTGATTGGTTGTGTTATATAACCAGCCACTTTGCAGCTCCGCCCACTTTATGAGCGGACTTTCATTATTGGAAGTTACAGTATAACATGTTAACTAAAGATGGCTCTTCACAAAGAGGCTCAAGTATTTCGAGAATGTGATTTTATAAATATTGTTTCGACGTGGTGTAAACTGGAAATGTTAGATAATAGTCATGACACATTCGTAATCGCGTAAGCTTATGAACTAATATATAATACACCCTGATTAGCGTCAAAATCTCAGTTACAGTTAACTAAATTAGTCTAAGATCTAATTTATAACACATTGATTCGCGTTAACATCTGAGTTACAAGTATCCTACAGGATGGTAAAAGTAAAAAAAAAACTCAGTTGCGAGTATTGTAACTATACTACACAATGTTGCCCGTCTATACCTCAGTTCCCAGCAGCTACGGTACACAATGTCGAGTGATTTAAACCCATATTAATTATACGGAGATCACTTCAGTATTAAATTTGGCTTAGCTCCAGGCTCTCCATTATAACAGCCAACTATTAATTTGTAGCGCCTGTTAAATCCCGGCACACCAAAATAGCAGTAGAAGCCAACCTGCATTGTTTAACCATGTTGTTGTTTGACACCTCCTTTACTTTCATTTGTTTACTTTCCAATGGCAAGCAGCCATTTAAAATGCAAAAAGATTACTATATAATACAAAATTACAGTTTTTTTCGAACTGGAATAGTGGTAAAACTAAAAAAAGCAAATCGTGGGAATTTAAATGATTTATTCAGCCAATCTAAAAATTATAATAGGCTCCATGTAGAGAAAACAACGAAATTCAACTGAAAACTTCAGGTCCATCGTCAGGTCATGAACTAAAAATATAAATGTAACTAAGCATTCATGCAGGTATTGAAACTAAACACTAGCCAACACTTTGTAAATGCTGTATCTAAGAAACTTTAAAAATTTATATAATAACTACACATCAGTGTCCATGCATTAATTAAATGTATAATGGGCGTATGGACACTAAACATAAAAACTAGGCATACATGACGAGATTAAATCTAAACACTAGCCTACGTTTTGTGAAATGCTGCATCTAAGAATAAAAAAATCATATTATGACTATGAACTACTACTGTAATCATTGAGGAACTGGTACTGGAGAAAGTATAAATATACTTTAATAAATATTAAATGCAACAAAGATAAGTAAAGTAATTCATAAATATAACAATCAGACAATATCAAGGAATAAATATTAAAATAAGTATGTACCAATAAATAATCAATACAACAGAACAAATTAAATCAATATATAAATATAACAAGGAAGTACAAACTTAACAGTACAAAATAACACTTGAAAGAATAAAAAAAATCTAAAATTATGCTCCCCATAATTTTCATGGCATTTTCCATCGGTTAGTGATAAAAAACAAAAAAGTAACACTACGTTTCAAGTTCTGAAATCTGATCTCTTCCTAAGGTAGATAACTTCTGGCTGGTTCATACCTTCTAGTTGTGAACCTACCATTGAGCACAACAAAAACCGATGTGTAAATTAAATATGGGCAACCCTATGGATGTCAAGGAACTGCACATCACTAACCGCAAATAACGAGATTCTGGGGTGCAAGGGCAATTCAATAAGTCTAGTCTACTGCATGATACTGCAACCTGAACAAGGGTGTGCCACCCCCTGCCTGCTGGACAGGCTGTTTCAGAGCCGGCCTCCTCTTCTTCTGGGTGGGACATGACTTTGAGATTAGCGTCATTAGTGCTCTAATTCTTCCTCATGGATCTCGATAGGAGGCCGCCCCTACCCCCTAATCTTACCCATCCTGTCACTCCGGAAGCAGCGCTGAGGTTCTTATAGGACTAAGTGCAATTTATAAGCTTATAAGCTTATTTATAAGCTAATTTTGTAAATTAAATATTTTATAACCCTTGAGCTAAACTTTAGAATATATTACATGGCCTCATGCTTGCTTATAAATGTTTTTTGTGTTGCTCTCCCCGCTTAATTTGTGAACCTTCTCCACCAACTCCAACTAGTGGATAGCTCCTCAAATGTATGATACTTACCTTTTAAGCCTTTAGGAAGAGCAGTATTAAAAACCTTATACTAAGTCACTTAATTAGATTTTATACTGTACAAATAGAAATCGTACATGACATAAATTCTCATTTAATGTATTCATTATTCAGAATTTAAATGTATACACAACAGCGTCGATTTTGAAAACTAAGTTTATTAAGTTTGCTTCATATTTTTATTGGCCCAGTGTTAATTTAAAGTTATTCCTTTTTAATTTCAATATTTAGTATCTATAATAAATTGACTTTTCAAAGTAAAATTCAAACAGGAATTGTATTTATACAAAAAGAGAGAAAAATAAAAACATTGCATACTCAAAATTCTTGCAAATAATGACACACACACACACACACACACACACACACACACACACACACACACACACACACACACAAATATATATATATATATATATATATATATATATATATATATATATATATATATATATATATATATAGTTATTCTTAAGTTATAGTATAAATTAAAACTGTGACATAAATTTTCCAACATTGTCCAAAGCATTCTTTGATAAATAAAGCATGGAAGATCGTCATCGACATTCCAGTGTCGTGATTAAACTGGGTATTTTACTTTTATCAAAACAACTTTGTGTTATAATTTGATAGGATACTTTAGAAAATTCACCTTAGCTCTTAATCTGTTCTTTTATGAAACAATAATATTTTTATATTTAAGACTTTAACGTTTTTATTGCTTATTTATGAATAGAGGATGTATTTTTCATATAATATTTGTATGATGATTTCTCAGGCCAATACATCTTCAAGACTACAATATACACACACAATAGCAATAGCAGAACCATTACGTAGGGAAACTGATTTTCCGTCAGACAGAGTCAATAGCATGCCCCATTGCCGCAGGTACATTTCCTGGGCTATTTGTCTTTGCAAATGTTTTTCTTTACTGACATGCGATCTCACAAATGTCTACGGTGTGATTTCATCGGTGGAGACGTTTCATTTCCTTAAATCTACAATGAAATATCACTGCAACAACTTTACAAACCAGTTAATTGTTACCATTCGACATTATAGCCATTTACTGTGTTATAGTCTTACCAACATGTGGAACAGAAAATGAGTCTAATTGGAGAATACAGGGGCACGATTATAACGAAACTATTACAACCGCAAATTTAACTGACTTACTTCACGTTAATCAGCTATTAGAAGTACAGTCTCATTTATTATATCGATTTTTATTAATTAAATTTTCTTTTCAATTGCATTTAGACAGTTAACGAGCTCATTAAATCAATAACAGGACAGAATTTTGTATCAAATAATGAAAATGTACGTACATACCACACACGGAGCGGTTCGTTGATTATATTTGGAGTATCTCTTACTAAGTCCAGTAGAACTATGAGTATGTGTAAATTTATTTATTTATTTTCTCAACGGCAATGCCAATATACATAACAAAAACACATTGTGAAATGCATACAACAAACTTAAGTGCTAGAACAAGACAAGATTAGAATTTCTTTGAACGACAACTAGTAGTTAATAAATTATAGAAAGGTTTACATAACTAAAATTGTGTGGTTATTACATTAGCAAAAGTTACAACACTAGAGAATGGTAAATCATAACAATAATAAATCTCAAAATAAATGGTAACATTACAGCATAACCGGGGCACATAAATCATAATAAAAATAATCATAATAATAATAATAATTTTAACAATAGGTTCTATTACTATGGAATGAAAAGAAAACAAATTTAATGGAATTGTAAAACAATAATATTTGTACGCAGCATTACGTGTCGATCACGTATCATTCTTACTTCATATTCTAACATAGTCCTGACTATCCACATCTCTCTTAGTCACTTATTTTACCCCTACTGATTGTTCAACTATTCAGGGTGGAGGTCGCCCAAGGCTAAAATCCAATTCTTGCCTGCACATCTTTGGCTTAAATGAAGACCATCACCATGAATTAGCATGCCCAAGCGCTCCTCTCATTGTGATGACTTGATTGGAGAAATCTGTAAAAAACAACTCCGTAACGTAATATGTTTCTGGTTTTACTGCTAGAATCTGAAAAGTTAGTCGAATCAAAAAGAGATGTAATACTAGGTAATAAATAAATACTCAATCATTCATATTTTTTTAATCTTCTACTTTAGCATATTATTAATGAAATTCAATCTCCAAGACATTTGGACTTCAAGCAGCTTTCGCATCTGTTTGAACCCTTTTCTTTCCCTTCTTTTCTTCTTTCTGTTTTATATTTTTGTATGAACTAATACCCCCTACTTCACGAAGAGAATAGATTCCAATCCTATAAACGTCGTGTTGTAACGTATAACAATGAAAAAGTCCGAAATCGTGTTTTCCTTTTAAACGTTCCATCGTCAATAACAAACTTATTATGTTATAAAGAAAGAAATCTTATTATGTTTGAAAATCCATGTTAAAAATTACAGAAACTTTGTAAATTTCCTATTGTTGACATTCCTTCAAGAATAATTTTGATAAATCAAGTCATGTACGAGTATACGTGTCTACAATTTGCATGCAAAATGAGTGAACAACGCCCTTTCAAATCAGCATTAAGCTCGTTCGTTCCAGGGACGGAACAAGTTTCTGCTCTGGCCATGATTGCAATCGTCATGCAAACTATCAAGCGGGATTGCAGTCTATTTTTGTGTTTTTGACCTTCCCCAGGGATACAACTTTCTCGTTGGACTAATTTAAACGTAGATAATTTATTATTGGTTCAGCTCTACCATTTTTCGTCATATAATCTTGTTTTATTCCCAATAACGTTAACACATATATTGGCTACTCTTAAGTGCTTTTATTTTTGTTAATTGCTTGAATAAATCACTTATCGTGTTGAATAGTACTTTTAATATGTTCGTTTTTAAAATGCTATTGCAGAACTATTCATCAACTTGAACAGCAAATAACAGTATCAACAGAATATTCATAAAGTAGCTATGGTAGGAATGGTTGACTCAATATTAATTTTGAGTGTAGCTCCAAGTTCACAGTCCTTTTAGTGCAGAGTCTGGAACTTGACACTGTTACAGATTTGACTCTTGGAGTCTGGAGTCATGTTCGTCTGAAGAGAACCAAAAAAACGTCGGCGACGAAGAAGCTCAAAATGAACTCAATTTTGTGCACATGATGAAAAAATTAGAATACTTTTTTACTTAGATTACACTATATTTTGTAACGTAGGTGTCTCTGATTTCAAAACGATGTAGAGTTCTTTCTCTGCTTCTTCGTCACCGACCTTTTTTGATCTCTTCAGATGATCATGGCTCCAGATTCCCGAATTAAAGTCTGTGATATTGTCAGATTCCAGCATGCATTAAGAGAGCAATGCATTAAGGGAAACGTGAACTGGAGCTAAATTGAACATCTATATCAATAGAATAGTTTATTATTATATCGCATCAAAATATTTTCAATCTCTGTAACAACACTTTGTATATAAGAAGATGAAAACAATCAGTCATAAGCCTACTGGTCGTATCGTCAAATTTCAATATTATTGTTTTAAAATGAATATGAGTTTGAATAAAAAGTATTTGACCTAATAATAAAAAAGGACACTATCAATAGTTCCTTTTATTGAAAAAATATAATTTTATTGTGGTTAACGAATGTTTTACATATACAAATAGAGAAACACTTAATATTTTCTAGTTTATAGTAATTGCATAAATTATTATTATGGATACAACATATTGAGAGCATAATAACATAGTTTTAATAATAAACAGCATTTATTAGCTTTCTATTATTAACAAACTAATAACGAAACTATAAATGAGATTTTCAACAAAAATATTTACCAATATAAAACGACAACAGATTTATGACAAGTTACACAGTTATATCCTAAAGAATGATACATCTATTCAGTGCTACCAACAGTATTTTCCTCCAAATTCCCTTGTTATGATTTACTGTGGATTTCTCCATCCTATTAAGGACAGCAGCAAACAGAGGGTGGAAGGCGTGATTAATTATTGTGAAAGCGAGGATTGGGGTGGACTGAATTATGATAAGCAGTTGAATCTCTGTGAATCACCAAGGTGGGGGAGGATGTGGTCTGTGATACGTATGATGAACCGAGGTTGTGAATTATGAAGTAATAATAAGTTACACTAGGCTTGTGTTGTATGGTTGATATAAACGTCGATAATTAAAACCAAAGTAAACAGTTTTTCTTAAAGTTTCATTCATTAACTTTCAACAATTTATAGGAAATGTTTGCTTTTGCACCCATGCTTAAAGATCTACTTAAAATTGGACTACTCTTGGGAATATGTCGGGTCTGTGCATATTGGATTAGATTTATACAAGCTCTTATATAAGCATGATTATATTCTTTGTTTTGAGTTGTTAATGATAATGGAACGTTTGAAATGACCATAATGTTTCTGGCATTTCGCATCGTTATATGTTACAAAACGTATATATTTTGTGTTATGCATTTTGTTATGTATAACGATGGCAAATGTCCGAAACCCTGTTATCCTCTGATGGTTATAGCTTATATTTGCATGAAGCTCCGCCCTCCAAAAGGGGCTCAACAATGGCCTTTGATAAACATTTGAGAAGCCTCCATAGCAATTTGGATAAAATGTATGCAATCAATAGCTATCTCAATTTATGCAAACGTGCAAAACAGTTTTCACTCGCTAGTTCTGGCCTCTTTTTTCCAATTGAGTTTTGAACTTATAATAATTATAGAGCGTATATACCAATGATTGTTTATTATTCGTTATGATGCTTAATCTACCATAGGGTAAACTAATTAGGAGGATATCTGAAATCAATGTCAGTAACGTATTGTAGCTATACCAACCGTCCTATATAATAATTATAGAGCGTATATACCAATGATTGTTTATTATTCGTTATGATGCTTAATCTACCATAGGTAAACTAATTAGGAGGATATCTGAAATCAATGTCAGTAACGTATTGTAGCTATACCAACCGTCCCTATATAATAATTATAGAGCGTATATACCAATGATTGTTTATTATTCGTTATGATGCTTAATCTACCATGGGTAAACTAATTAGGATCTACCTGAAAGTTAATGTACCATAGGTAAACTAATTAGGAGGATATCTGAAATCAATGTCAGTAACGTACGTATTGTAGCTATACCAACCGTCCTATATAATAATTATAGAGCGTATATACCAATGATTGTTTATTATTCGTTATGATGATCAATCTACAATAGGTAAACTAATTAGGAAGAAATCTGAAATCAATGTCAGTAACGTATTGTAGCTATACCAACCGTCCTATAACTGTTACCACTGTAACACTTCACTGTAACAACTTCACTGTACTCGTACTCGTAGTGTAAACCCATGTTTAGTCTATATAGTTTTATAGCAAAAACAACCAGTCGTCAGAGTTGCAGATGTATTTTGAAGCAAATGGCAGTCTAATAGCGAAATGTTTCTTGATATTAGAAATCAATTCCTATTCACCATGTGATACGTGATATACCTAGATGTTGGGAACGAATCGCATGAGGTCTTAGACCAAACATTTGCTTCTTTTTTTAACTAAAATTAAAGGCGTTTCGAGCACATAATTTTTTATTAAGGATATCGTAACTTAGAGTAGACCAAGATAAGTTGATCTAGAAAAATATACTATAGAAGGCTTACTGAATAAAATTATAAATTTATTTGTACATCAGAAGTTATTTATATATAATAGTCTCCAGTCGCGGGTTCCAATGGGTGCATTGGTAGATCGGATGTGGCCTTGCATGTAAAATAAAACAAATAAACTATTGCAAACAAGTTATTTGTACTCGAGTCATCGGCCGAAAATGTGAGATAAGTGGTTGAAGGAACGGAAATTGTGCAATAAAATGCGGAAACGTCTTTCATATAGTTGACCCCACCACGATAAGATTGCACTCCATTTCATTAGCACATAATAACCAGAGTTTGGACATTGATATGTTAAAATGGCTAAATGCCCATTGTGATATGTTCGAGAGCAATAAGCTATCACAATGCAGTATATAAAGTATACAGATTACGAGTTGGTGTCTCTGTGAAGCCAAAGAGAAAACTTTCAAATAACTTTGCTGACGCTTACATTAAAAGTTAGCGATCTTTGTATTCTTTATTACTTTCAGTATAATTCACAAATCTTTTTCATTTGGGAAGTTATTATATTTGTTCAGTCAACTATACACGACATATTTATGAACTAACTTATATAATATGACATTTAAATAAAACTATAAATTTATTTTATACAAAAAGAAATACAAATTACTTTCTTTTAACATATCCAACAAAAGGGCGAATTTAGGGACTTAAACAAATAAATGCATAAGCGCCTTTGTTAGTTTATTTGTTTTTTAAAGTCTAAATTATTCAAATGATTGTACTGAAATTTTACATGCACATTCTTATGATTTTCGGTATGAATAAAGGTCTATTCTTATTTCAAAAATCCCTCCGGACTACGCCCCACTAACAAATGACGTTTTAAAATAGCAAATATCCCATTTTGGCCTCTAAAGTTATGAAATATTAATTTTTAAAACCTGTCAAATGTAATCAATTGCTATGTGTAAATATTGTTTTATGACAGCACAACCACATGTTTCATTAATTTAACGTTTATTGGCAATTTGTTTATATTTATAGTGTGTACATTATATAAGGAGTAACAATGTTTTACAAAGATTTTAGATTTCAGCAATGAGCTAAGTGCTCATCTGCTTTAGAACATTTTCTAAAACATAATGTGGTCAAAGTTTGACTCCGAAGACTCCCTTTGAAACAATCGGCAAGAACTTGCTACATGAAAGTTCGTCCGACTGTAATTTTGTACTAATGTATCAATTCTAGCTCTAAATGTTCTATCATATCAAAAATATATTTCAGTTTATAAAGAAACAAACAGTAAATAGTGTCATTATTAGTATACTTCTTAGTGACATATCTGTCACTACAGAAGTAATGACTAGATTTATAGTAACTTTTACTATAGATTGAAAGACTCATAATCCCATCTTGGTTGTCTTTTGACACAAGTAGACTTCTCTGATATGTGATATTTGATCGGGAAACAAGCCAAAATTAACTATATCACAAAAATACTAAGAACGAAGTAAATTACAATGGCCATACATATACGCTTTTTGACGTATTTTCTTAATCGTGGCAAGTAGGCAAACTCAATATTGGCGTTGGAAACATAATTCGCTAAAACCAGAAGTTCTCATACAGGTGCAAAACCTACAAAATTGCGTGCAAAGCCGTGGGTAACTGCTAGTATATCTATGATTCTAATGAGCCATAGGGGTTCTAATGAGCACTCATTAATTAACACGTTGGAGAACTACTAGAGGTTTTGTAAGTTATGGATGAAATATATTAAAACTAAATATTTTAATTACAATATTTGTCAAGAACTTAAATAAAAATCAATATAACATTACGTCTACTACTGCAACGCCGTTTTGGGAAGCATATACTCCTGAAGTAACTAAATACTCCAAGCAGAACTTTATTAACGAGTTAGTTGAGATGTGATATCTGATACCACGCTAATTATGCGAGAGAGATCGGCTTTACTCGTATTCTCGCGTAACACTCGACGAGAACAACGGGTGTTAAATGTCGGCGAACCAAAACAACGACGGAACCGACAAACTTTGTTTAAGCCCTGTTAGTTTAGGCTATTGTTTAACAGTGCCACTCTCATTGGGTACATTATTCAAACTGAGGCCAACTCAACTTAACATTTATAGAGCTGCCGTCAACAATCTGGTGGATATTATACTTGTATTTAACATTATAATCACTGTCTAGGCGCCGTATAGTATTTTTATTAAAACATTACAAATATTATATTTTTTTTTACTGGCAATAAACATATATAAGAAGTTGGTTTCATTTAATAAAAGTGCTCCTAGCATTTCAAGTACTGACTGGCACCCTCTAAATCCATGAAATGATAAGCTACAAGGAGCTTCTAGCTTACTAAAACATAAAATGATAGTAGTAGCTTATACCTCTCAGGTTCGAACTCACGAACAGGTCAGACCGATTAAGATCGAACCGGTGGTACGCTGCGGTTCATTTAACATCGAATGATCGATTTATCCTTCATAGGTCACACTTAGAGAAAAGCAAATTTATTTCAACTGTATATCTTATTTCTTCCTAGACTACACAAACATAAACACCAATTACTTTATTTCCTCCTAAATCACATTTTAGTGTACAAATCACTATTTTTTGTTCTTAAATGTTAAAAGAGTGAATATAGTCACGTGCCTTTGTTTGAAGTTTGTTTTATGATGGTAGGATTGTGAAGGAAATAGGATATTTCGGGCATTTGTCATCGCATCATGGCCATCGCATGTGCCATAGTCACATGATTAGTATTTACAGCATTAGAAAGTTTCGATACAAAGGTTTCCAGCTTATACACAAGATAACAATTAACCCAAAATTGAAAAAAAATAAATTATTTCAATTTAGACTCCCCTTTTAATGAGATGGAAAGCCCGCTATCCTTCCTCATGGGATCTCGCCAGGAGGTGGTCCCTACTTCCATCCTACCCTTCCTGAAAATCCTGCCACACTAGAACAAGCACAAATAGAATGAGGGGTCCTCATATTCTTTATCCTAAGTGAGAGAGAAAACTATTCAATGTGAATCAAGTATCATTAAAAAAATGAATGAACGTAATTTGAAAACAATATTTTTTAAAAGGGGAGTCTAAATTGAAATAATTTATTTTTTTTTTCAATTTTGGGTTTTTTATTGAATATTACAGTTTGAAATTTCCTCTTTCCAATGATATATAACACTTTGTAATACATAAATCATAAAGCCATGAAAAAAAAAATCAATAAAATAAGGCCTGCAACTCAGTTTTAGTAAAAAAGCTCCTTGGTCGTGCAACTCCTGCATCAATCTGAACTTTTTATAGTGATACTAATACTTATAGCAGCTGTATAATTTTGTTTTCTAGTGTTGGCTAACCTGTTATTGAAGCAGATGAATAGATGTATGAAACTGAAACCAGCTGCTTATTTGTTTGTTTATGTTTTATTTATGAATAGCACAAACAACATTATTGTTCTGTAATAAATTGTGTGTATTTTAGTGAGTGAAGTGATAAAGTGTTTGAATTTGCTATCATGGGTAACAAAAAGAAGATTGGTACAAGATATAAAGCTTATAACACAGCTAAAAAGAATAGACAAGTAAAAGTCTCAACTGCAAGTCCATCTAATCCTGATGGTAGGCTTAGGCCTAAAGTAGATTCTGGTTCTAAGGCTAAGTTAGAAGGTAATTTGTCATATTATGACAACAAAATGAGCAATTTAAAATATAATCTTATAGATATTGATAGTTTTGGAGAATTTATTTGAGGAAATTGCTGTCTGTAAAAGTTGTCATTCTAAGTTGAAACTAAGTTGCAAGTCAGTAGTAGGTTTAGTTTTCCGAGTTCAACCTCATTTGTACAAGTTGTGGTAAAGATAAATCATTGCTAAATTCCAAATCTGTTAGTGCTAATGATAATGTAGTCCTATATGATCTAAACCTTAGGTTAGTATATGGACTGAGATCAATAGGCAAAGGGTACAGTGCTGCCAAAAATATATGTGGAATATTGAACTTTACCTCCTCCTCCGACTATGCATTTGCGACATGAGAAAAGTTTTAGCTGATTCAACCCAAACTGTTTGTGAACAATCAATGAAGCTTGCTGTTGAGGAAGCAGTAAAGGAAAATGATAGGCCTGAAAAGAGAGATCTTTGTGTTGCCGTAGATGGTTCATGGCAGAAGAGGGGACATGTTTCGCTGAATGGAATTGTATCGCTTACTTCAGTTGACACAGGAAAAGTCTTAGACATTCATACAATGAGTAAGTTTTGTTTATGTCCTCTAAAAGAAAAAAAAAGAACACCAACTGAATTGCATTGCTAATTATTTAGGGACAAGTGGAGGTATGGAAGTGGGACGGAGCAATAAAACTGTTTCATAGATCAGTGTCCAAGTATGATGTACGATACATCGATACATCGATTATTTGGGCGATGGGGATTCCAATACCTATAAATCAGTTTCAGAATCCCTACCTTATGGACCTGATGTAGTAATTAGAAAACTAGAGTGCATAGGTCATGTACAGAAAGCGTATGGGGACTCGCCTACGCACTCTAAAAGATAAATGTAAAAAAGAAAAATTGTCAGATGGAAACCTTTATCTGGGAAAAAACCGACTAACGACTGCTGCGGTTCAAAAGCTTCAGACGTTTTATGGATTATCAATTAGGAGGAACACCCATAGTGTAGTTGAGATGAAGAAAGCTGTTTGGGCAACATATTTTCATGCCCAATCTACAAATGAAACGCCAACACATCAATCGTGTCCGAATGATGAATTGACGTGGTGTAAATATAAAAAAAGCAGAACTCGAAAATAAATCCTATGACCATGGCAAACATTTCCATCTCCCTGAAGCCATTATGTTGAAATTAAAACCAATTTTCAAGAGCCTGTCTGATCCAGTGTTATTAGCAAAGTGCCTCAAAGGGAAGTCCCAGAACCCAAATGAAGTCACTAAACAACCTCATATGGTCTCGTATTCCTAAAAGGACTTTTGTACGATTGCACACCTTGAAATTTGGCGCACATGATGCTGTGCTATCATTTAATGAAGGGTTTTCCTAGCAAGATAAAATATTAGAGGGGTTGGGGGCTGGAAGTAGGATCTAACATGCTTGCCGCTATGAAGAAGATGGACTTGGACCGACTCCGAAAAGCAGAAAAGGCCATGACTGATCTTGAAAAAAAAATCCGACAAAGCAGGACATTAGGGAAAAGAAGACTGGAAGACATTTACCAGGAGTCAGACGACCCAGACAACCCATTTTATGGTGCAGGATTACACTAAAGGTAATAATAACTTATATTTTGGTGTTAATTTTTTTACATTTTTTGTTAGTTTTTCCGCAAAACAGCATTTTTGTACATTTGATGTGATATATCTCAAGAACGGTTATAGGTAGGATAGCCAAATTTTTACTGTAGCTGCATTACTATAAAAAACTAGTTCCTCCTAAAGTTTCAAAAATATTCCAGTTATAAATAAAGATTTAGCAAATGAAAAAATATAAAAAATAATTTACAAAAATCATATTTTTTTAAAAAAATCACAATTTTTTAATTTTTTGTACAGATAATAACAATAATTTACGCGGAACTAACTAAAGAGCTGTTCTTTCAAACAAACAAAAATGTAGGTTTCTACGTTACTTACTTCCAGAGATGTGTAACATAAAGTTAACATTGTCGTTAAATGGAATTTAGACTCCCCTTCATATCACTTTGGAAGAGAGGAGGCTCTGTCCAATCAAAGGATGCAGGGAGTCACACCCTTATGTGTAGGCTAGCAACTGCATTTTACTACTTAGGAAGCTGCACCAACTCCAACAGTCATCTTCCGCAGTAGACTAGACCTATCGAACAACACTTTCACATCAATGTCATGACATTTGCGATCAGTGATGTGCCACTACTGGACATATATACGGTTGCCCAGATTTAAGTGCCACGTATTTGTTTGCTATACACTGTGTAGATTCAACTGAAAGACAAAAAGCACCTAGAAGTGAACCCTCCTGGGGAGTAGTGAAATGGTTAGAGAGTAGAGTGAAAATTTCTACAATGTTAACTTATTAGCATTTTTTTTTTTTTTAACTAATTTCACTTCACTCTAGTTTTTAAATCCCATTTTAGCATTATCTTGGATACACCACACAAGAACATTAACTTTCTTGGAGTTGGAAGAATCCTATCTCTCCTAAATTCAACATTTAAGTATTTTTTATACGACATAAATTCTTTTATATCTTAACTTTATGTAATCTATTAATACAAAGGAAATATAATGTTTCTGCTATGGCAAAAATAGTGTCGTGTCTCTTTAAAAAACAATTATTGTTGCTGGGTTGTTTCCCATATAACGGTGAATATTATTATACATTGAGTACCCACGTGATAAATTTCAAAAGCATAAGCTTAATAAAACGCGAGGAAAATATTAATCTATTTTTTTATTGATTGTATAGTTATAAAATCTTAAATAGGTTTTAAATGTTTCCTAAAAGAACCTTACATTATTTAATGATTACAATAACAATTTTTCAAGTATCTTGAAATGAAATTAATTAAAATAAATAAACTGAAAAATGCTTTTATTAAAGAGGCGGAGTTAGGGCTATCAAGTCCTCTCTAGCACTCAACCTCAAAATAAATCATACACAAATGGAATTAATTTATAAAATAAATTGAAAACCATACGAATTTTATCTTGATGAGTTTATGAGACTGCGTAATTTTAAATCAAATTCACACAATGTTAAATCAAATTAAAGAAAAAATATTGAATGGGAACTTGAAATTCCAATTAAAGCTCATATATTATACAGTTTATTTAAATACTATGCAAATTTTCAGTTGCTCCTAATTGCCAATTTTTCTCATTAGGGCGGTCATATTAAAATACCCTTTAGTCATTAATTTGTAAGACTTGATACTTGAAGCTGTAAACAAGGTATCAATTTTGTTCTCCTTAAGTGTAGGCTGTTGTTCGTGACTTTATATCGGATGCAAATCGGATTGTTACACAATTAGATTTTCCATTAAAGGTGAAAGTAACCCCAATTGGATTTGCATAACCAGGATGATGAGGGTGCGGAGCGGTGCCTCAATTACTGGCTCAATCAATTAGCGGTTGCGGCGGGGCTTCACCATCACATCGTTTACTGGTTTAGTCTTCGAGTTGATCGTGCACTTGTTCAGTTTATTGCAATAAACAAAAATATGAAATAACAACTAACAATCTATTTAATTCCTATGTTACATAGCATTAAAAGTGTAATTCTCGCTGTGCTTACCTACATATTGAAAAAATTTGAATTAAGAAGTGCTGTTACTAACATGCTTACAGTACTCTATGCTTTCACACTATAAATGTAAAACTATTGAAAATTGTGGTTTAATTAATGATGAATTATTAATGGTGAACATATAGTTGTGCTGTCATAAAACAATGTTTACACAGAACAATTGATTACATTTAATATGCTCTTTCAATTAATATTTAGAGACCAAGATGGGATTTTTCACTACTTTAGAGACCAGTGAGGAGTGGCCTGGAGGGAATTTTCGAAATAATAATAGGCATATAATCATTCCAGGAATCGTAAATGTCAACCTAAAATTTGATTACAATCAGTTGCATAGTTTACGCGTGAAAGCAAAACAATCAAGCAAAGGCACTTTCGAATTTATAATATTATTAGGATTAGGATGATACCAGATTTTAGTAAAATCCACAATATTAAATTAATTCAAAATTTTCTCCTATTTCTTTTTAAGATCTGAAAGCTATAGCTAGCTATTTTTGTGTGTTTTAAAGACGTGTACAGAGCACAAAGACACGCGTCTTATACCATCTTGTAGTTTACATATATATTGTTTTAAGTATTTCCAGGATTCAACACTATAAACAAACTTAAAACTATGAATCCATCTAAAGTGAACATTTTGGAATATTATACCCACATTTAGGGTTATTCAAATAATTGTTTGAGCTGTTAGAAAAATAATATTTAAGGTGTACATATATATTCCCATGAATTTCTGTAAAGTATACTACTAAAGTCATATACATGTCAAATAAGCAGTTTCGATTATCGATTCATGTATACTTTAAAATCATTTCAACTGCGCAACTGCAGTGTCATACATGTGGAGCCAATGTTGACTAATAATATAATTAATTTAATTAATTTTCTCTTGCAGTAAAATGTTCTATTCTGGTCTGTACTACTCCACGGATAGGAACTCTTATGTTTTTAAATAAAAAAGAACAGTATTTACACTAAGAACTAAGAACGCTGTGTACAATTCTAATAATTACGCACTTAGCAAAAGTAGCTATTGATATCACTACAGGAAATAATGTAGTGTAAATGTCCAGTAAATCTGGACAAATATTTTAAGAATATCTCAACGATTTATGTGAGTGCATTTATTTTGTATGAACTCAAAATCATATTAGCAAAATCTCAAAAAGGAAAACTTTGCTGAACCTAGTTACCTAAGAATTATTTTAATAGCCCATATTTTAACATTATATGAACGTAGGATTTATAACAATTGTATTCGTATTCAATTCATTTGTTTATCTATCAAATTATCTTACTTTTATTTGCTTGTTAATAAATTTAAATATATTTAAAAGCTAGTGTATAAGAATTGACCATAATAAAGAAGTATTATAAAATATTTGTTGTACCATGCTAAAACAAAATTTTAAATGTTTGATTTAATGTGTTCTTTTTGGAATTTTTCATATATTGACGCAAAGGCAATATAATTGGGAAATAGCCAGACAATTATTGTATTCACATTTTTTTGGAGCACTTATTAATTTGATAGAGAATTAATAGCTAACAGCCTATTATTTTCGCATATACTACATAATAACCTACTACGTCATAATACTTCCTACTGATAGACCTATTATTGGAAACGGACATCAAATCCCTATGCAGTATAGATAACATGTTTGAATATGAACTAAACAGCTTTTAAAATCTCCAATAAAGGACCCAATAGACCCACCACAGTAAGAATCAAACGTGCTTCAGAGTGTGAGTCACGACGAAACAAATATCAGCACGATAATAGTATAGTAGAGTCCACTTAAAGTGACATTAATCAGAAGTGACTAAAGATAAAGTAATGGCCTGCAAGTGAATTATTATCATTATACAGCAAGGTGTAAATGGGTGATAAATGGTATCCGACAATTAGGGGTCATCAAGTTTAATGACGGCTTTTAGAAGACATTTCAGGATGACTCCTCCTTGGGTGGTCTTCTTTAACCTTTGCCGAACGAACTTTTATTTAACTAAGTTACAGATGCATGCTTGCAACAGTTTAATTACGCAAATTATTTTACAAGCTATTTATAAAATAATAACTGTAAAAACGCCTGAATAAAAGATAGCATATTTTAGTATATGGGGTGATATTGTCTGCTCATTGGTAATATGTAGCTAAATTGATTTCTTCATTTCCAAATGTAACCTGAGTACAATTATCCTCACTTTAATCCGCCTACTTCCAGAACCGGAGGCTCGACCAACAGCAGTCACACATTAGAAGAACTCGAGTAACCTACAAACTGTATTTGTGAACACGCCGAACGTAAACACTACATGACAAATTTATTCAACAATTCAAGACGAATAAAACAAAAGCACCGTTGCAACAAATCCGTGCAAATCATTCCCAGCCGATCAGGAGTGGTTAAACGATGTCTTTTTTAAAGTGGCCGGTTAAAAGTATGCAACTGTTTTGAAAAAAGGGACTATGCTTGGTGGCCGTTAGATGGGTAGCTGTTTGAAAGGTGGCCGGTGGACAGGTGGCAAGTTGAAAGGCCGGTTAGGAAGGTGACCGGTGGAAAGGTAGGCGGTGGAAAGGTAGGTGGTGGAAAAGTAGCGGGTGGAAAGATGGCAGCTTTAAAGGGGACCTGTGTAAAAGTAGGTGGAAAGATAACCGGTGGAAAGACGACCGGTGGAAAGATTGGCCCGTTTTAAAAGGTGGTCGGTGTAAAGGTAATCGGTGGAAAAGTAGCCTGTGGAAAGATGGTAGTTTGAAAAGTAGCCGGTGGAAAGATGGCAGGTTGAAAGGTGGCCGGTTAAGAGAGAGGCTACTGAACAGTAACTAACTGAATATGTTTTTACATAGAACATGATGGAATCTTATAAATTTATTAACAATCGCTAAATTACTCTTTGCTTAAATTTATTATTCACAATGAATTAATTAAAAGCTTACGGACATTGTCTTTCCTTATATGTTATAAAATGTACAACGTTACGAGGATTGTAATATATTTTCTTCTAGAAGTGCTAAAAGAATTGACAATACCATCTCTCACATTTGATGTGTATGGAATGTTTTTGCAGAGCGCCTGCATTGTGCACCAAATGAATACCTCTTCAGACCCCTCCGGAGGCTCAGGTATTCGCTTGAAGGTTTGATAGACAACTTGTTCTGTCGACTGTTTTCATTATGGCAATTTCAACGACATACATAGATTTGTGCTTACCTAAACCTACGCCCTTAATCTTTACGGCTGAAGAAAAAATTCAAATCCTTGAAATTTTTAGTTCTTTTTTGTAACTTATAAATATTTCCAAATGTCCGAAATATATAGCCTTTCGATTAAATATATTATCTGAATATATAGTTAGTCGTGGAAGAGTGTACCATTTTTGTTACATGAAGAATGCCAAATGTCCAAATACGTGTTATCTTTTCTATTAAATATGTTAACATAAAGTTATTCATAGCAGAGGGTAACATTTTATGGCATTCTCATACGTGCCAGATAATACTCTTGAACGCCTATTTGTTTCAACGTATACACCAAAAACTTATGTATAATTTCCTACACATATTAAATAAAATATACCAATTAACTTCTATAATATAAAAAAGAGAGAGCTAGGTAGTAAATATCAATGATCCTGCTTTTATATAAATGAAAATGGTTTCCTCTCCATTATTTGATCACGTGATCACTCTTTTGAAGCACAGATCTAATTTACAGCAAGAAGAATGCACTCTTGACAGAGCTCACAGTTCACAGAAAGCGTTTGCGTCTCGAAGCTCGATGTAATGCTTATTGCCAACATTTGTCTTGCTGATGGAATCTTCTCCGATATTGGATCTAACCAGATTTATATTCTTGTTGAGAGTGAAGTCTCAAAACATAAATCTGAAACTGTGTCCAAGATTAATTGCAGAACTCGACTAAATTGACGTCCAACAAAAGTATATTATCACATAATTGAATAAAGTAAACCAAATGTTTCCCAAAAATTAAATATACATACTGTATTCACCGTCTTTTCTTAAAAAAATAGTAATAATAGTAGATCAAAGCAAATAAAAAATATTCATTATTCATACTGTAATTACATGAATGCAATTGAATTGTGTCAAAAAGTTACAAATTAGGACCATATATTTTTGATATTTTACTAAATTAAAATAGATTACCACACAATATCCTCATAGTCCGTTGAATTAATAAAGGGTTTTATTTACAAAATACATTTTTAGTTTGTTTTTAAATTTTGAACAAGAAGTTTCTGATTTTATATTTTTTTGTAACAGATAATTACGGCATATTATGGTTTTTTTTTTTTCAAAAAGTGCCAATCGATGAGAAGGAGTAGCCAATTTGTCTCTCTGTCTTGTGCTCTACTGGTGATTAGTATCATTAAGCATTTGCTCTCCAATTCTTGACCTGACTGATAATATCACTTCACCAACATACAGTCCATAAACAGTAAGAATCTGTAGTTTTTTCCAATTTTTTTCCTTTACTGAGGTTTGTGGCTTTAGGTTCAGTATAATTGTTATTGCCTTGTTTTGTACTTTTCCAATTGAATCAAGATTTCAGGAAGTTGTTGCTCCATATAAAAATATGCTAAAACTAATTATGGAGTGCATGTAATAAAAATAAATCATTTTTAAAATTGTATGATCACACAGATATTTAAATTTTCTCATTGCATATAAACCGGAGGATGATTTTGAATGAACTTTATCAACAAGATTGTCCCAGTTAAGATTTTGTTCACAATTAATCCCAAAAAACTTACCTCTTCTACTTAGGATATTTTAAACTCACCTGTGCTAATTGGTGGCTCATTAATTATAAAGTTTTTGATTTGGAACATCATACAATTAGTTTTTGTCTTAAGTAAGGAGCAGATTGTTTTCATTGAAATAAAAGATAAAAGTATAAGTAAAAGATCACAATTAAAGACATCAATAAAAACAACCTTTATTTCTATACAAGCAACATCGAGTTCGATGATATTGCATGTCAGTCCATAGTGTTAGATATCTCAAGAAATAATTATACTATAAAATTTATATTTTTTATACTTTACTAACAGTAGAAGCTGTGCAAAAATGTATATATTTATCTGCGTGTCTGCCTATCTGCCCATGTGATTTTTTCGCTGGATTTCTCACGATTGAAATGAACTTAAATTTTATCAACGCCCTGTGCCCCTCCATGGTATTTGGCTGAGAGTTTACGTAGCCTAAATATCTGCAGGATGTCTCGAGAACAATGTCACCTGTAAATTTTTAATTTTGCATGAAACTTAATTTATATACATAATGTAGCTATGGTGGGAAGAAATTATTTAATTTGAATTGTGAGTTTAAGCTCCAGTTTACCTTCCTCTTAGTGCAGCGTCTGGGATCTGATGTTGTTACAGACTTGACTCCTGAAATCTGGAGTCGTATTCATCTGAAGAGATCCAAAAACAGTCGGCGACGAAGAAGCTCTAAATTAACTCGTTACCTGATGATACAATAATAATACATCTTCAACAATATTACACTATGTTTTGTGGTCTTGGTGAATCTGATGCCAAATTATGTAACACATTCATTTAGAGCTTCTTCGTTACCGACCTTTTTTGGATCTCCAGATGTCAAGAGTCGTCTGTAACAGCGTCAGATCCCAGACTCTGCACTAAGAGGAAGGTGAACTGGAACTTATACTCACGATTCAAATTAAATAAATTCTTCCCACCATAGCTACATTATGTATATAAATTAAGTTTCATGCAAAATTTAAAATCTACAGGTGACATTGTTCTCGAGATATCCTGCAGATAAGCTACTATACTGTATATCTTAATTCATCAATATATTGAAATAAATCTCTAAACATTTTGTTTTCTGGTGACAACTTGTCATATATATTATAACAAATTAACACTTTCGGCTTTTGTACTAACAATTCAACCTCGGCTTCAGTTACAACTAATACCTACAGTTCATTGTACTTACCATAAATAATTTATAATTAGCTGTAATTGAATATCTTAATTCAATATGTGCTGGTGTGACATGTTATTTGTACTCTTGACGTATTTGCAGTGACTTGGATCCATTTTCTCCACTCAAAACGGCAACCTGTTCGTGTATAAGTCAAGTATGATACATATCTTTTCAAGTGGCATTCCATTACCGAACGTTGAATATTTTAAGTGCATTGAATATTTACGCATTAAATGTTTTACACCTGAGAAAGAGGGAGATTTCAATCTTCGAAACGTAATGTTATACATGTTGTAACATATAACGATGAAAAATGTCCGAAATCAAATTTGCCTTTCAAGCCATCCATCGTCAATATCAAACTATAAACAAATAGCATTGAAATGTTACAGAACTCCAGCCAGGGCCCTCGGCTTGTCTATACACTACTGCTGTGTCTGTCTAGTAATCCGATTTTCGCCGAGATACGAACTCAGCAGCCACTGCTGTTAAAATAAAACAAAAATCACGTTTCATGCTCGGCAACACGGAACACTTCCACCGAATATGAAATATCTCCGCACTCACTGAAACGTGTGCATGGAAAATCATCACTTTAAAAGGTTCACGAATGAAAATGTACAAACTTTATATTTTAATGTATTGTATTAAATTAACCTATACTCAATTTCCAGTTTCCGACATATTTGTATAAAAGGTTTTATGAGCAAAGACGCTATTGTACGAATCTGTACTTGTAAACGAATAAATTTAATGTCTAACTGCAAATACATTTGCCAATTTCTTGACAGCAAAGATTATAATCGGTATTAAATTGTATTTAAAAATAAAATAAGCTACATTTTGTGTGCCACTACAGCGATGGCGATGGTTGTGTGGCCCGGAGCAACAAACTCGGACTGCGGAAAGGACAAAATAAAACAACTCCTCTGAGGGCTCGTCCCGTGAAATAAAAAAGTCTTTAGAAAAAAACTTAAATAACAAATTAAATTTAGTTAATTATATAAAGTTCCCCCCCCCCTCCTACAAAGTGTTTCTGACCAAAATACAATTGAATGGAATATAAACTAAAGTCCTACAAAATTTTAATATTTTATATCAACAATAAAGGTATTAATTCACGGTGTAAACAAAACGTGATTCTTTAAATTTTCCCATTCCGATAGTCGAATTTCATCCAACTCCTACAACCCAATTGTGAAATCGGCTTCACTTTGTTGAATAGATTGCTTAAGTTCATCATTGCCCCCTCTATGGTACTCTGGATTTGCTGGGTGGAATAATTACATTCGTTAGTCACCTGTTTTATCTCAATGTGATTTTCCTTTTTTTAAATAATGAAAGTTTTTGTTTTTGTAAACTTTTACAAAACTAGATACAAAAATGATACTGTTGTGGATATATTCAGACTAACTTTATATACAAACTTATTCTGTCTCCATATATCAAACTTGTACAATTCATTCTCGCAACGTAAAATAGTATTAACAATATGAATAAGTTTTGAATCCATTTAAGAGCACAATTGGTCGAAAGTAGTACTAGTAGCACAATGGCTTTCTGTAGTATTTAGGAGGTCTTTGATGAACATATTTCAAACCGACGACTTAAACATTCTCTGTGTTTTTGTACGAGTTATGATCACAACCTGTTTATATGAATTAATGTGTATTTACTTAAGAATATGTTATTTGTGTGTGTCAAACTACACTTATAGCTATAAAGTTCAATACTGTCAACAATTGAGTATTGGGAATTCAACGTGTTGTGCATATAAGTGTTTAAATTGTGAATGACGAATAAAAATATGAATGCAGTTAAAATAGTATTTTTTTATTAATACAGTAAAATTCATTGATTATTTTTTAAGTGGTTACCTTTTCGAGTGCTCCTGATAAATATTGAATTTTAATTAATAATTAGTAGAGTATTATAGTCAAGGAAAAACTAACCAGTTAAGAAAAATTCAACACCCATTAAAATATTTGTATTTAGAATAAAATGAAACTAACTAGATTTAATTCCTTTTCAAACTAAACAGATATCCGATCCCACATTGAAAAGTATTAAAGCGTAATGAAAACAGAGTTGCATTGGTATTTCAAAAGAAAACAATACTCTTCTGATTTCTATTGAACATCTCATACCATCTCGTCGACGTGGCAGAATGCTCTGTAACAATCTCCGCTCGCCCATTCTAATCTCCGCTGCGCCAGGTGCCGTGCCATTATGACCTTCACAAATTGACTTCTAATAGTCGGCTATCATTCAAATCAGAGTGAATGGCCGCGCTTGAACGTGCCGTAATCTATATTTAGCGGCACCAACTGCTCTATTCATTGCTACGGCGTCTTTTATAACGAACTCGGCCGAACGTTTCTGGAATTAAATATTTGACACGTTCTTGTGATTGGAACTCATCAGAGAGCTAAAATTTCAATCTGGTTTTATCTGAAGAATAAAATAATGGAAGAAACCACTTTCGATGAAGTAGATTTTTCCGAATCTCTACTTAAAACTTCTTAACAATTGATTGTGGCAATGTTGAGTTGTTATTAAACAAAAACAATTCAGCGCATTTAATGTTTTTAAAAGTGTTTTGGACCAACCAGACCATGCGCAATATTTTGATTTCAGAGGATGTTTATACAATTCTTACATACAAATACTTATCAATGTATAATTGCCTATTCAACTATATCAGTTTTCTTAAATCTATGAGGTTGTAGAACAGACTTATACTCCTCTACCTAAAACTAAATATGTAAAGTAAAATAAAATAAATCTTAAATTGCTTTATACCGGAGTTTGTACCAAACACAAATGGTAGGCTATTTAAGTTTTGACATGATCATACACAGAGCTGGTTCACATAATATATACTTGAAAAATTTATTTTAAACACAACGCTTTCATGATGTACAATTTATAATAATAATAACACGATGGCGGCAAGTAACGCAAAAATTGGATACAGTAATGACTTTGATTCTTTACGTCTAAATCTAATTCAAGATTGTATAATGTTTGGTGTCCAATAAATCCAATTGTTGGCTGAGCGTCAGCGAAGCCTATCACTCGAGGGGCTGGAAATATTTCAATTATGTATGTTTTTCCGGACGATACCTTATAACTTCAAACTAACCTATGGACTCGCATGAAGCTACATTTCTGAATAGGCAATATTGAGACCAATGGTGGAGAAAATCGTAAAATAAATACATTTGTAAACAAACAGAGTACAACGTAATGATATTGCGTCATGTGACATACAGGTATGTACACATGTAGATATATACTTGCAAATGGGCGTGCAACCTCAGTGAAGCCTTTTTCGCAGTTTATGAAGATACGAACAGTAATATAAATTGCTAAATGGTTGTTTTTTAATACGAGTAATTAATGATTGCAACAGAAATTAATTATATAAAAATAATATTTTCAAGAATACGTAGATGGCCTTTTAATGTACTAAAAAGTAAAGGTTAATGTTGATAGCATATTTTAGGTAGGTGTTCTTAACGGCGTGGTTGTTATTATCTATGAATACTTAGCTGATACAACTTTGAAAATTTACGACCTCTTTTCAAAACATCAATATATTTAATAACAATCACTATGAATACAATGTAGCTTTCTCAGCTCAATACACTAATTTATAATTTATCAATAGAACTATACAAATGTAACTTCAAGCTATTATGGATTGAGACACTGGTTCTGAGACAATATAAGGTGACGGTTTTCTATTTTTACCTCTCTAATTTTGAATTAGGAACTGCAAATTTCCCTTTTTATCGAGTACGTAATAGCCCTTGACGATGTGTTTATTTGATTATACAAATTTTGGATATTATGAAGCGTGCAATGATTGATGTTGAAATTACTAATGTTTGAAGTTCAGAATTTTCATATGTTATGTGTAGAGAACTTGGTTGCTCCGCAGTGCTTTAGAATCACGTCTAAAACATAGTAGTGCACTGAATACCTCTTCACCTAGATTACACTATATTATACTATATTTATTATTTTACAGTCTAGGCGTCTCTTATGCCGAAACGAAGCAAAGAGTTCGTTTTGAGATTCTTCGTTGGTGACTTTTGTGGGTCTCTTCAGAGGAACATGACTCCAGACTCCAGGAGTCACGTCCGCGACAGCGTCAGATTTTTGACGCTGCACTAAGGAAGATGAACTGGAGCTAAAGTCAACATTCGAATTTTAAAGTATATACTTTTTTCTGGTTTTCAAGTAACGTGCATCTCGATACGCTTTATTACTTAAAATGACTACCATCTGGTTCTTTCCCAAAAATAAAATTGTGATAATAAGAATATTTCTGAAGTTTTGAATGCTTGTACGGTACTGATTTCATTTTTAAAATACTTATTTTGAATAGGATCTATTATTTATAAACTTGACCTTGAGACGTTTTGTTGAAAATCATATATCATTATAAGTAAGAGTCGTTTATTATATTAAATGTGTATAATTGTATAACTATTCCTAGTATCTTTAAAGTATCCAAACGTTTTAAGTTGACGTATGTCATTTACCTATTTTAAAAATTTTCCTATACAAAAATATTATTTATTCGGTAAGTTTTCAAGTATACACAACAGAGCCCGCTTGCGACTTGATTTATTACCATTTTTCTGTCAATATAATTTCCGTTTGATTAAATCAAAACAATACGTAAAACATCCTGTAGATTGAAAAAAATTACAACACTGCGGCGCCACTGTACGGAAACACATATTCCACTTTCACGGTTACAACACAGCGGCGCTGCTCTACGGAAACACATATCCCAGTTTCACGGTGACAACAAAGCGGCGCAGCTGTACGGAAACACATATCCCAGTTTTACGGTGACAACACTGCGGCGCTGCTGTACGGAAACACATATCCCAGTTTTACGGTGACAACACTGCGGCGCTGCTGTATGGAAACACATATCCCAGTTTTACGGTGACAACACTGCGGCGCAGCTGTACGGAAACACATATCCCAGTTTTACGGTGACAACACTGCGGCGCTGCTGTACGGAAACACATATCCCAGTTTTACGGTGACAACACTGCGGCGCTGCTGTATGGAAACACATATCCCAGTTTCAGGGTGACCGATACTGCGGCGCAGCTGTACGGAAACACGTATCTCAGTTTCACGGTTACAGCAGAGCGGCGCAGCTGTACGGAAACACATATCCCAGTTTTACGGTGACAACACAGCGGCGCAGATGTACGGAAACACATATCCCAGTTTTACGGTGACAACACTGCGGCGCAGCTGTACGGAAACACATATCCCAGTTTTACGGTGACAACACAGCGGCGCAGCTGTACGGAAACACATATCCCAGTTTTACGGTGACAACACAGCGGCGCAGCTGTACGGAAACACATATCCCAGTTTTACGGTGACAACACTGCGGCGCAGCTGTACGGAAACACATATCCCAGTTTTACGGTGACAACACAGCGGCGCAGCTGTACGGAAACACATATCCCAGTTTTACGGTGACAACACTGCGGCGCAGCTGTACGGAAACACATATCCCAGTTTTACGGTGACAACACAGCGGCGCAGATGTACGGAAACACATATCCCAGTTTTACGGTGACAACACAGCGGCGCAGATGTACGGAAACACATATCCCAGTTTTACGGTGACAACACAGCGGCGCAGCTGTACGGAAAGACATATCCCAGTTTTACGGTGACAACACAGCGGCGCAGCTGTACGGAAACACATATCCCAGTTTTACGGTGACAACACAGCGGCGCAGCTGTACGGAAACACATATCCCAGTTCGCGGTGACAAGATTCGCGGAAATTTGCTCGGAAAGGGAACAATAAATGTCATTGTCAGGCGAGAGCCGAGGATAAATGTGAATGCGAACCGAGCCCTTGCAGGGCTTAACTTTAGCAAACCTTGAGGAGTCGGGCGTTGCATTGATTTATATCTCGGCACACTTACAGCTCATTTACATTCTTCCCAACGTATCTGCATTTGTGGAAAACGTAAGTAACTATAATATTTACAATTAATTGTAAAAGATTTGTAAGAATACAGCAAATATTCATTTTTACAAGATATTTCTAAAATTGTTTTTCAATCGTACTATGAGAAGCAACTAATTAATTTAGTTTTACCGCCCATGAAACACAACTAATATGTAAGCATTACAACCAAACTTCAGGTACGAAATGCGTTTTAATCAGTATCAATTAACCATAATAAATTACAATTTTCTGTCTCTGAATGTCTGGTGACGAAACTATTATGTATGTGTCGAATGTCAGTTTTAATTGTATCATCCTGGGAAAAAATATAACCCGAGAAAAAATTAGATTTAATATGTTTAACCCTTTTGATATTTTCCCATTTTGACCTTCAAAATTAGCGCGGCTGATCGATTTCTCTCATAGGTTTCAATAATAACCATTTTATTAGCTTATATACAGGGGCTTCTGATTCTTGGACAATAGCGACTGACTGGCTGACAAGAGTAAGCTGTTCCATTGTCAGGAGCTATTCAAATGTACGCCTAAACAAGTGTCACTTAAGTATCCCTTAGATTTTTCATTAATTTTAAATACCACCAGTGAATGATTATTTATTAATGAATATGAATGGAGTTGTAATATACTCATTTGTTTCACAATACTCGTCCCACAAATCTGACAATACGTATCATACCCAGAAATAACAATTACAAAACAAACTACGTGATGAGACGATATAACGTCAGAGTTGCATACCAAGTAATTACCTCACAGACGTGTCACCACCAACGCGACCCTTGACCCCGGTGCACTCTTGTACCGGGAATGGCAGTTGCAACCGGTTTTGTTATCTGACGGTCATCATCTCTGCTGCCTGGTTCACAACTGGTTGTCTATTTATATGCGCACTCGACACGGTAGCTGATATATCTTCATCCTTTATTCTGACATGTCTTCCTACTTAATTAATTCTTTCTTTAACGAGATTGACGAAATTATTGGATTTTAGTGGGATATGAGTGGACACTAGGATATGGACACTAGGATATGAGTGGGAAAAGGTGCACAATCATATTCAACTATTATGATGATGATTCGTTGCTCAGATTTTAAAGTTTCGCCAGTGTCGAAGCTAACTACACACAGAGGGGAAAATGCTTCGCTTTTGATTCGTTGCAATGGAAAATCTGCCAGCCAAGCAATTGCACTGAACCCTTTCAGTGAATAAGCACCCATTTGGTCACGTGCTTGGTCGGAGAGACATGAAACATCTGTCATTTTCAGGAGTACATCTGACAGAACTAGTGATCAGAGCGGAAATGTTTCTGTATTGTTTCATTCGATTGGAACGACGATTCCAGGACTCTCTATTGTAGCAAATGTACATCCAGCTCTGTGCATAATTTGATTATGTAACCTTTCTATTTAGTAACAGTGACTTAGTTGAACCATAATGTCACTATTCTATATAGTAGTGTGAGATCTATGTACCTAGGGTAGGTAGATTACAAGTAAATAACATAACATTCCATAGTCATAAATAGAGTTCTCAATACCTTATAAACTAATAAGTAGTGTATTCAATACGCTTTTCAGCCAACGTGACACTACAGTGGTTTAGCCATTTATATCATGTAATCGAATCCATTAGTGTAATAGACCTATATAAATCAACGTCGGTTTATTTGCTGTTTTAATTACTTTGCTCTAAATTGTTTGTTACGGTTTCATTGCATAACCTACATTAATAAATGCTACATTGTGTTTCTTTCACAATATTTTTTACTCCCTTCTCTTTTTTATGTTTAGGGTAAAGTAGTACGACTGTAAATGGTCCAATTTTATTTTTCATTGAAAATATACATTTTGAGATCATTAGGTTAATGCTGTTTTTGCGAATATATCGCAAAGGTTTTTTTAGTCTACGTATTTTGGGATAAAAACAATGTTTCCTACAAAATGTTTTACGAAACTTGATTACATTTGTACTATGTATGTACTATACTATATGGCATAATCTACATTCATGTTAAAATATCAATTTGAATGGTTTATTTAATTGTATATTAATTATGCAAAATCTTTAAAAATACAATACCCCACAAATATTTGTTTAAGGAAGTCTTACCCACATTTAATTTATAAACATATACAGGCATTTATTTCCTATTTTATAACTTATTAATTTTGTAATTTAATCAAGTTTTATATTTACCTAATATAGAAGTTTCTTTCTAATGTCAAAACTCTAAACTTTAATTGAGCATTATTGTGGCATTGTTACCCGACAAACGAAACGAAATTATTACGTACCGTTCGAACAAAGCAATGTTAAAGTATGATAAAGTAGCAAATGGCTGGACACGATGTACAATACAAATACCTATATTTGTTTTACAATTTTCGTTGCCATCTTGGCAACCCGTAGTGCCAATCTAAACATTGTCTCTAATTCGCAGCCAAATTCCATGGAATGACATAGCCTACACCATTGTTGAACTCGATGTTGCCTATATAGATATGAAGTTTTAAATCTGAAGGCTAGTTTGTTCTTGAAATATCCTGTGGATAGACAGATAGAAATACAATTTTTCCTCGAGTTACAGATTTCGCTAACGCTGAGTATAACAATTTCGCTACGATAAACTGTATTTAACCGAAAGTGTGACTATACTCCAGTATCCGGACGTAATTGTGTGGTGGGGGGGCTTGTGGGCGGGGGGCTTGTGGGCGGGGGGGGCGGGGGAGCGTCACGACGCAGTGAGGCTGTACATTTGCAAGAGTCAAGTTAATGGACTGTGAGACATTCCTCTCGGCTGCGCTAACGAGGATGAATCCTCACCGCTATGAATATTTCCCCGCCGTATGGAAATATACCAGAAATATAGTTTCAAGTGCTTTACTACTGTGCTTAAAAACAAAATACAACAAAAAATCAAAGTTGTTCGATACTTTTTGTCTAGTATTTTTTTTTTTATTTGTATATCCAGTTGTCGATCTGACTAAGGTCTCTTCGGGAGCTCCTCGTGGCTGTTCCACGTTGTGCATGTAACACGTGAGATAACACATAAGTGTTCGAAAACTCTCATCATATTAGTATATTATGAGATATCAGCAGCTAGATAATCTATTTAGGCTATAAAAGCCACGTGACGATTTACTACTAATCTAACTGGTATTATTACCTATATTGTAATAGACAATTTTTAAAATGAAACCATGTTTTAGAAAAATAAGACATTACAATTTTGAACTGTAGACCTATTAACTGACGAATGTTTGAAAAATAATGTAAAATAAAGAAATTTTAGCTTAGACTGAACGTCAACGCCGTCAATACAGATGAGGAAGTACATGGATATTCTCGTTTTATACCGATTAGTTAATGGCTTCCAGGATTGTCCATGACTGCTGTCAGAAATCGATTTTACTGTACCAAGAGGAATCCGATCCAAGTCCTTTTTTCAGATCCAAGATATAGCTCACAAATTATGACTTTGACCATGGTGTTTCCAGACTCCTGAGATTGGGAAGCGAAGTAACGCATGTCGACTTCTTTGATGACACTATACATTCTCTGAAGAATAAATACTATCTACGATCGCAGCAGCTTCAACTTTGAACGTATCATGGGCACGCACGCACGTACGCACACATTGAATGACAGACACGGCAATAAAAACGTGCATTTTTCAAGTCAAGTCGTTCTTTTTTTCACATAATCACTTAAGTTAAAGTTCTTCTCAGCATTACTACTGTTATTAATTTATAATAATTTTTTTGTTTTTAGCATGTACTAAATTATGGCACTGTTACTGATATTATTGTTACAGTACATATTATCGTTATCGTTAATCTATTGTTACTGATTTATTGTTGATTATGTTAGTTATTTTTTATTCTATTGAATTGTTAGTTTTTCTGTTTTGCAGTGTTACAATATTATTATGCTCATCGATAATTGTTAAAATGTATTCCATAGGTTTTTTTGTCTTTCTCGTGTTAAGTATTAAAGAGCGGGTTATAATAAGTTACATTGAAACATATTTGTCATCTTGACTGTATTACTTTGTCATACAATACTGTAAAAATGGTGGTGGAACCGTTGAAATAAATATAGAAATACAAGAAGTTCGTAAACAAAAACAAAAGAATGGCCTGTTTCCTGTAATCACAAATCCATCACTCTGGAAACGACCACTCACATCAAGGCAAAATAAAATGGGTGTAAAATGGATGAATCGTGGTGCCCTGTCGTAAGGGTACAAACACCTCGTTGAACATATGTAGTGGATACTAGTGATGGTACAGACATGTATCCAAGATTATCACGAGAGCCACCCTTATGAAGGTTACTGTAACTTCGCCTAATGGATACTTGTTAGGGTCATAAAATATCCCACAACATTTAGTATCCTTGTTGGTGTCTTAAAACTTGCGTTAGGGTCAGGATTGCAAATGTTAGAGACGTTTGGGGACACATCACACTCCTATAACAGGTTCTTGATTAATTTTAACCCTTTACAGTCACAATTTGTGGAGCCTGTTGCAGTGCAAGAGAAGGTCTACGATTATAAAGTCATCCATATAATTAGAAATGTGTTTGGGAGCGTGAAGTACTATATGCAGATACGTTGTAAAAATAATTCTTTAGCAAGAAACTTGGTGGTCGTACATTGGTTTAGAGACAATTCCAAAGTGAGGATTTTCTATTTTCATCTCTCTAATGTTGAATTAGGAACTGCAAAGTTGCTCCGTATCGAGGACGTAACAGCTCTCGACGATGTGTTTATTTGATGATACAAATTTTGGATATTCTGTAGCGTGGAAGGATTGAGTGTGAAATTTTGTACAGTATTTCATGCTGAAATTACTAATGTTTACAGTTAAAAGTTTCTATATCGACCACTACTTTATCTAGATATTAGCCTTTCAATCAAATATTTCCAATTTTAAAATAAAATGAATAAAGGGCAAGTTAATTTTGGGACGGCTAATTACGAAAACCTGAAACTCTTTGTGCTATCTTATTCTGACAGTGTCCTCAATTATGTAATATTAGTATGATGATGAAAACATATATTGAAAATTATTTCATCGAACGGAAATAGTAAAGTTCTCTGGTCTGTCTTCAATTTTCGTTTGTTATGCACCCATTCCTACATGTTACCATTCATACACATGTAGTTCACAATTTGTCCACTCAGCCACCTAGCTCGTTCAGCCAAACACAAGGTCTCCCAATAATGTGCTGAGGACTTGTCTGTGTTGTAAGTTGCTTTCTCTATCTAGGTCGTGTTCAGACCTGTTTTAAACTCCTTCGGCGATCAGGTGGTTTTAATCAGATTTGGTAATTTTTAGATGATAAATCGACACTCATGAATTACTACATCTTCCAATTCGGTAGTTTTAAATGCCTCTAGTTGCAATCTCGGGTGTGTATTCACTAATTTCTATAAATGTGTTTAATTTGTTTATTTGAATTTTAATGTCTTTAAACTAAGTAAGAGACTGAAATTTGCAATTTTTATTTTAAATTTATACATTAAAATAATTTGCTGTAGCCTGTTTTATGTTTTTAATTTTTACAATTTAAATTCCAGAAATCGTACAATCTTTTAACTTTTTTTCAATCTGAGATTTTACATTTCCTTTCTTCAATTCAAGAGTTTAACCAGCAAAACGTGTTTTAATGTTTAATTTTATATTATAAATTAAAACATTTACATCCTTCAGTTTGGGATTTTCATTTTATTATGGACAATAAATGAATGGGGCTTTAATTCGTAGTATTGTTCATGGTGATAATACGTATTAGAGTATTTATATGGATGATCCCCCCCCCCGAATATTTATATTTTGTACGTTAATATACGATCTGTTCCGAACACTGAGCATGTTTCATATTCATTCTTTTAATTCATTCATTATACATTATTTTATAAATTAATTGATTTTATGCATATCAAGCGACCCAAAGATTAATTATAAGAGAGGAAACTTTATAGGGCTGTGGGGAGGGGGTGTGTAAGCCAAGGGGAGGGAATTACCTTGGGCCCTCTGACCGTAAACAGTGTTCTGTGCTTAAGCTTATTACTCAGAACCCCGGTAATTATTAGACCCAGCTTAGCATGCATACACCTCCCTTCCTCCGCTTCCTTTACTTACAGGGCATTCTTTTGACACCTTTTAAATATTTTTTAATTTACTTTACATTAAATTTGGCATCAAATATGTAAAATAAAACCATTTGATATTTGCCTCGTTTTTCTTGGAAGTATTTCTGTATCTTATAAATAAAAATTATCATTAAATTGTTGCTAAGCGCTAATCCCGGAAACGTTTGGAATATTCTGCTGATACACACACACACACACACACACACACACACACACACACACACACACACACACACACACACACACACACACACACACACACACACACACACTGTCACATTACAAATCATCTTCAGTATTCAAAATTGTTATTATTTATCTGTTTGTTATTCTGTTACATATACTTTTATCATTTTTATACTGTTACATATTTATCTCATTGTTACATTCTAATATATCTATAACTTTGCTGTTTTTATATATTTATCTCATTGTTAAGTTATTATTATCATAATTGTTACATTGTTCTGTTTCTCTTTGCTAGTTGCTCCTGCATTATTTGGTATGATTGCTGTGTATTGTTATGAATTATTGCATAATGTCTTCCTTGTGTTATCTGTTATCATTACTAGTTTTGTTATGTTATTAGTATTTGTTATGTTAATACTAGGATTGTTGTTACCACAGTTATTAGTCATTGTATGCCATCTTGATTAGTTTATCCTTAGTTAAGTCAACTCATGTATAAATGGTGGAACCGTTGGAAATAAATAAATTAATTAATTAATTAAATACATATACAGGATGTCCCGAATTCCCGAACGAATGCAGGTAAAACAATAAACCTTGGTACATCATTACTGCACCTCTAACTCTACTTTTTGATGTAGCTACCATTTATTGTCATGTCAGGGAGATGGCCCGCAAGGAGTCAGAAGGAAATCTTAAATGAAGCATAGGTCGAGTAGTACATCAAATTAAAGGTCTTTATTAGTAGAGTACAGTGCCATAAATCCGAGCTTAAAAGGTTCACTCTATAAAATATTATGCAGGATCGAAGTTTGAAGTCCTGTTTTAGATGGTTTAATATATTTGTTAAGCCGGAACTGGAAATATTTTAGATCGAAAATAGATTACGATTAGACATACGCAATTTCACCGAAATAGATTTCTAAGACCTGTGTGTTTGTATTTTCTTGATCGGGGTAACAAGGCAGGCTCTGCTGTAAAGTTGGAAGGTATAGTTAATATGAACGAGGAATGCTTCTACACGAGCAAAACATAATATAAGAGGCTAATCTCTGATACCCTTAACCATGAACACATAAATAATATCTTCCTGATGTATGATTAATTACCTTTGAAAAACCTCATAGGACTCCATCATATTACATCCAAAGTGCGTTTATCAAGAAGTATAAGGAATTCGATTTTGAAAAGTGAGTACGAAGCCGCGGGTAACACCTAGTTATATACTAAGAGCTTTGGTATAATTACTTTATATATCTTCCTGTTACCCTTGATGACGTTGGACGTAGTCAAGATGGCGGGCTCTTCCCTAGCATCAATACTTTGATGGAAGGCCCAATGGGGGTGTAAAGAGCTACTATGTGGCTTGTAAGCAACGTAAATAGTCCTTCGTCTCAATCGGAACCAGTATGTAAAGTTTGTGAGAGTGAAATATTATTAATTTATTATCATAGGATTTAATCGATAACTCAAAAACGTTCCGAGACACAAAACTAGTATTTCTGGGCAAATTCTTTTCCAGGTTCGTAAATAATACAGTTTTGAATGTTTTTAAATATGAACGATCACCATTGATATTAAAACAAAAGATATTTAATGTTGAGATATTTATAATTTAAATTTTCGTTATACAGTATTATAATATTCCGTTTTAACTTTTTTCGATTTTTCCACATAAAGGTATGTGATCGGTCGCCCCCACAACATTTCAGCAACATTTCTGAGCAGAAGGTACATGCAAGAAACAATAGTGTCTATATTCATATTTAAACAACACTTGTTTTTAATGGAAAATACATTTCTTATACTTCCACATTACATTTATTTTAAAAGCGGTTCGCCGGTCTGAGTTGATTATATATGCCATTAATGTAGATTACTGCCTTATGAAAAATAGTGTAAAAAATAGAAGCTGACTTAATTAAAACTTCATTTTAATATAATGAAATGCAAGAGTGTCCCCATTTAAATGAAGAAACTATATCACCTCTTATTATGATGCCTTAACCGGCGAAAGCGCTTTTTAAATAAATTTAATGTGGAAGTATAAAATATGTTTTTCCATTAAAACCTACTCACTTCCACCAAGAATACAAAGCAGAAAACACTTGTTTTTGTTATGCATATATTTTTAAAGTATATCCTTTTGTATTTGTATTTTTACTTGTCCACACGAAGGATAAAACTGCGATTTCTCGTGTGATCCCATTCTTAATATACTACGTACTTACGATAACCACACGCATTAATTAAGCCTCTATATGTAATGTACGAGGCATCTTCACATCTACAACTCTGAGTTGATTATATATGCCATTAATGTAGATTACTACCTTATGAAAAATAGTGTGAAAAATAGAAGCTGACTTAATTAAAACCTCATTTTAATATAATGAAATGCAAGAGTGTCCCCATTTAAATGAAGAAACTATATCACCTCTTATTTCACTGCTATTGTACGGTACGAAAGGGAACGGAAAGTGAAATAAAATACCGACTTACCTTGAAACCTATTCGAAGAGTTTTCAATTGAATTCTTTAATATTGATCGGTGTTCACTGCGAGGTAGTTCAGTGTGGCCAACGTTGCCATTAATCTTCCTCAAGACCTGGAAATCGTAAAGCAGCAAGTCTGCTCCGAGCGCGTATCTTTGGTTCTCATAAACACGCTTGATATGTTACCATACGAGATATATTTACGATCTGTACATGTTTTCTACCAATCGTTGCTTTAGAAATCTATGTATAAATATTGCACTTGGGGTTTACAAGGTTTAAGTTTATTACAAAAAAATATCTCGTTCGTTGTAGTATTAATATCGACTTAATGATAATAATAATATACCTGAAGTTATCTTTAAGCCCATCTTCGTAATATTGATCTTAACTATAGGCCCACTATTCATTTTATTGTCAGTAAACTTGTTGTATACTTTCACATTATTAAGACGTATTATGTAACTGTATTAGGCAACTTTTATACGCTGTAATTAATTTAAAGTCTGTCGTAGTAAAATCTGAGTTAACAGACACGTCCGAATAGGAGAGCTAAAGTCATAATTTAATATCTGAGAAAATACTTTTTAATTTATGAAGAAGTGTAGAGCTCGGGTATAAATACTTAAAAGAAAGTCAGTGATCCAATATATTCTCTGAGTAAGAAATGTAATGAAACTTTGAAAAGCAATAAAAAGTTTTCGTTAAAAATTATCTCTAAATTTAATTTAACTCGAGCGCTTCTTTGAATACGTAATTTTAGAAACTGTTCTGCTTTAAGGATGCTTTTGAAACTAACTCTGTATGAAGTGTTTCTTCAAGAGTGTCTTCTTTCTGAAACACTTTTAATAATCTATTTTAACGTATGTAATAAAAAATAAGTAGGGAAAACGACTTCACTGTTATGGTTTACTTTCTGCATAATACTGTTTTCAGCTTTCATATTGTGTGTTTTAGGTAACGTTTCTTCCACAGTTTTTAATGTAATGAATAGTTTTCAGCATCTATATTCATTCATACAGCGCATTTTTCATTTTGATTTATTCCATATACTGCACTTGCTTGAAGTATAAGACGTTTAAGTTATTACTGAATAGAATTGATGTGAGTCTGAATATCCCAAATATTAGCCCCAAGAGTTCATCTTTGTATAGGTATACACAAAGTATCAATATCATGCAGATTGAACAATAATTAGAGGTGTATAGTGTGCTACCCATAGCTCTTCATTTTATCGCAGACTTCACTCTTATATATTTAAAGCTAGGTTTGCATAATCAATCATATTAGGTTTAAGATGTATTGGTCCGCCAGAAAGATCTGTGTGCATATATTCCTTGCGATATCACATGCGATTGAAGCCACAAATATTGTGGACATGAAAACCCCTGAGCCTTCTACGTAAACGGAGACGCTGCTCGCTTACATTTTTGGGGTATTCAGTAGCAGTAAGGAGCCATTTTGCTATTCGGACGAAACGGTTTTACACAGGAACATCGGAAGAGATAGTACTCAAATGATTGCAAAATGGGTGATAATCTTATTCCAAGTAATATACTTGATAACACAGTCTTGGATGACTTTGTTTGTAATAATTTAAAGCACCTTTATATTATTTGAAACGTCAAATTTAAATTTAAAAAGCTCCTCTTCGACTAGTTTTCAAGCAAAGAGGATTTTATCGACTTTCAGAAATTTTTTTTTGTTTTTACCCAATATCAGTTTTGTTATGAAGTAGTTATGTGTTCTATACAGAGTCAGACGCAGCAACTGTCGGTATTGTTCAGTGGCTGAACCGAGAAACCTACCTTCTTCGTTTTAACGAAAACCTCTATATTTCATTACTCTGGAGGTTTTCTATTCAGCAGCTGTAATAGCGGACGGGTGGACACGGATAACAGAATTTAAGTACTTTTCTCATGACGATTGTGGGCCCTTCCAATATGACACTCATAGTCGGTTACTCATGTTTCAGTGAACCCTGCCTGATTCTGGAGCTGCACAAATGCAAGAACCTCAGTCCAAAATCCCTCCGCAAAGTTTTGAAACTAGCGAGCAGACGCTAGCTTATCTTGTTTCCCCTAAACAACCAATTGAAGAAGAAAGCATTTTTGTATATTTATTTATTTATGAATGTCAACGGCAAACTATTTTACCTATAATTCATTCTGCAGATGGTTCACAAATCTTAGTAAGCAGAACCAAATAAGTTTCAAGTAAAATAAAATCTGGTTAGAACGGAAACAAGATTATTGAAATCAACTGAAGTACTACATATTCACTAGACTGTTTATCTTTTTGTGGGACACAAAAAAGACTCAAAACGTTTTATCCTTGAAATTGGTCTTGAATACTCACTCACACACAATAGTTTATTGCTTCATATTGGACAATTGTAACCTGCCATTTCAAATTCTACCATTTTTTGTTAATAATGCTATATGTAAGCACGTTTTTATCGTTTTATTTAATGATCGAGTAGTAACTGATCAATTCATTATCTTCTAGACTCCATGACTTGGGTTTGATCTGGATGGGAGGGAGTTTGGTAAGTAGAAAATACCAAATCAGCAACGTTATGTCAAAAGGTGGAGCGAGAAGGGGGGTGGCTCAGAATCTATCAAACGCTATCCCCACAGCACGGGGCTCTCTAATTTGCCGCTGCTCCGTAATCCATCTAAGTGCAAATAGGCTACAGACTAGAAGCGTATTACTGACAAATCTAGGTGCTCACCAATTGTGCAACATTTTAATGAAATATTTATACATGTATATCTCGTCTATTTAGTTATACGTCGTTAGTATTAAATACATTATTCTATAAATATTATTAAATAATTTATTCTAAACATACATTTTATGTGCTTGATTAGATTCTGGCACATTAATATATTCTTCTTTAACTCTACAGAGGACGCCCCTTAAGTTAAAATGGGCTCGTAAATTCGATTCCCTTAAAAGGTACACTTTAAACTCTTAGCTTTTAACTTATACTTATAAATAAATTTAGGTATGAAAATGCATATAGTGTCTACAATATAATAAACTGAGTGTAATGCTTTATCCTTTTTTAAATTATTAATTTCTGATGTTTTATGATTCACCGTGCAATTCTTTATATATATATATTCATTCAGTAATAATATTTCTTTAGCGTAGGAAATAATCAATGAGTTTTGATAGTCTTTTGACAGTCTGGGTCTGAAACAATAGTTTATATACGTGACAAAATAGTTTTTACATTCAAAACAGATGATGCTTTTAAATGTAATTAAATAATGTATTTTTATTCAATTTTACACAAGGAAGAAGGTGGCTTTAGTGAAAAAGTTGAATCTAACCCAATAAGCAATTGACTTTTGCACGTATTCTGTACTTAAAGCAAACACATATTTGTTGTATGTATATGGTACTTTTGTTTGTGCCACTGAAATAAATTTTTGTTCGTTGCGTAACTTTACCGGTATTGTTCACGCAGTATCTGTCATAATACTTACATCTACATTGGCTGGACTGAAACACGTATTTACCACTGTAACGTCGCCGTACAATTTTTACAAATTTATTAATGATATTGAATTTTAGGTTGTATTACAAAACGTATTTCGTGTATAATAAACCGATTATACAAAAAATTATATATATATCAGCATCTTGATAAGAATATTTAAAAACGAATATGTTAGTTTTTTTAGTAGAGAGAAAGCTCTTTATAGCTTTTTATATTCTAGATTTATACGAGGATACTTATATTTTGTTATTTATATTGTTTCTATAATCAAACGTATACTATAATATAATAGCGTAATATATATATATATATATATATATACCAGCATCTTGATAAGAATATTTAAAAACGAATATGTTAGTTTTTTTAATAGAGAGAAAGCTCTTTATAGCTTTTTATATTCTGGATTTATACGAGTATATATACTTAAATTTTGTTATTTATATTGTTTCTATAATCAAACGTATACTATAATATAATAGCGTTAATAGACTTAGGAAACTTTAGTAATATTAACCGAGGATTATACTAAAGGTGATTCTTCATTAACAACTTTCTAAGTAATTAGGTTTAGGGTAAGTAGCTCAGACCAAATTTGTTTACTGTTGGTAGGCCTGATTACTTTGTCTACCAGAGAGAAAGTGTTGAACCTTCCTTCCCATACTATCGTCTTCCGCATTAAATTGGTTTCCCTTAGTTAGTAATAAAATATATCCTCGCCACTAGTTTTTTTTGCTTTTCTGGTTAGTTTTTCATTCCTAATTTACAGGCTCTTACAAACGGCTAAGAAACACTAGACATTAATAATTTTTTAAATATAAATACAGCACTAAGAGTAATTGAAGGCATTTAAAGTAATATTTTCGTGTACATTTTTCCACAGAAAAATGTCTGAGGTTGTGAAATTTTTAGAGTATGCATAAAGTTTATGACGTGATTTATATACATAAAATATATCAGTTTTTTTTAAGGAACATTTAGTTAAAAAATAAAATAACTGAAATCACGAATCAATAACAATATATCACATACAGTGAAAATGTTCATAACTACTTTCAGACATTTTCCTTGATCTAAAACGGCATGTCTATATAATACCTCACAATATGATCCAAAACGTCCTTTAAGTTTAGAAATTTCTATTACAAGTAAGGTGTAGAGAGGACAGGACCTAATGTATGTTTGATAATTACTGCATGCTATTCATCGATTTGGATATACTTTCATACACATGAAAAAGTATATAAAGTGTAGAAGAAGTATACGAAAAAGAGATACATGTTAGGCAATGAAAATCCATATAGCTTTATTTAGATATCTTGATCCATTATCTGAACACTATGTTCCTTTAAAACACAACATATACATGATAAAAGATAAACATATAAATAATTTTATGAGCCATTCCAATAAAATATTGTGTGGTGGATTTGAGTCTACCTAACACTCAAGTATAGCATAGCACTTATGAGTCAAATTTAATATATAAAATTTTTGCAAGTCCGTAAAGATCTTGAACTATATTTATTGAATATATTTTATAAACTAAAGAATAAAAAAGTTGAGTTAAAATAAGAAATCCCTGTGTTAAAATAATAATAAACGTACGATTACATCTGTAGCAATGCCTTTACACGCCGGTTTATGCTACAAAGCATCTTGTTACCGGAGCTTAAGGTCCCCTAATTAAATGTAACTTACACGAGACACTGCTACATAGACAGACACCCCCCTACAATATTCGTGATCCTAACTTAATCAGCTGTGAGTAATGAAACTTGAATTACTTCTTGGAAAAGTATGTTGAAACATTGCTGTTGTCGAATGTACCACATGGATTTTATTTAAATTGTTATAAATATCATATAGAAAGGTTAGTTTTGCGAAATCGTGGAAGTTAATGGCCTTTAGGCGTTGGTGAGCAAAGAGGAGTTCCAAATTTACTGGCAAATATACTCCTCGTCATAAACTCTGACGCGTTCCTAAAATTCAAAATATTGTAAAACTATTTTGGATGAATACTTTTATCACATTATTACCGAAATTTGATTAATGCTCTGTAAAAAATTGCACAACTAGCATTCATTATTGGCATTATACTTTACGTTGCTAAGTCTTTGTAAATCAAGTGAATATCGCGAGTGAGTATCTTTGAATATCGCGAGTGTATATTCTGTATGTTTCAAGTCGAAAGTTGTTTTTAATTTATAATAGGAAATTTTTTAATGTACCAACTTTAATTTTTTCTTTTGACGTGACAACGTCTTAAATTAGGTTGCGGCTCGGAGTCACTCATGAAAAAGTGTAACGCCCGGTAACGTTACGATGCCCGTCCAGTGGGTCCGCCGCACGGGATAAAGCAGATAACTATGTTTATTCGTGAAAATGTGGAGTGCTTAGATTCGTCATTTACAACAACTACAACAATAAAGGTAAATAATTGTACACTGATATTTCATTATCGTAAACTATGATTGATTGATTAATTGTTAGATTGACACAAAAGTTGAGAAACTGAGTTTATAGGTTATGTCATACTATTGACAAATGTTGATAGTGTTAAGTAAATTATTAGTTTAAATCACTCTGCAATCAATCGTAATTCAGTCGATTGAGAAGAAACAGCGCGTATTGCTAGTCAAACATTTAAAATAACAAATTATAACCTCTAACCTGTCATAACAGTGCGACCAAACAAACGAACTAAACCGACCAATCACCACGCTCGGAGTTAGAATTTAACTGTGTTTAGCAAGAATTTCAAATTCCAATTTTAGTAAATGTTTTATTCAACTTTACCATTTACAATAACAAATTTTAATTAATTTCAAATTATGTACAATGTTTTAGTAAACAAAATATATTTCTATAGTTAAAATTTGTGCAATTCTTATTTTCATTCAATTCCTTGTTCCTATTGTGCAATTTAATAATATTCATATCAATAAATATTCTACCGAGAAAAAGACGTTGTCACGTAAAATCTTCGCCCGTAAAACCGACTTTACAGGCAACCATAATTTTTTACCAAATATCTTGAAAACGGAAAAATATAAAGTCACATTAAAAGACCAAACCTGTGTGGGTATGCACCGAAATCCCTATTTTATACTGCATTCCTAAGACCGTGTTATAAGTGGGACTTCAATTTGAAATTTTGAGTTGGAAGGCGTCTTCTCTTTCATGGAAAGCGCTCAAAAGTTGTTAATATGTTTAAAGATAGAACGTATCGACTTTGAAAAGAAGAATTCTATTTGAAAACGTTCGAAAATTGCAAAGTGAAAGAGACTTTGCTAACATTCTGTGCAGATTTTACAAATAGAGTTCTTCAATTCCAGTGATCAATGCAGTAAATCTATTTTTATTATTAATCAAAATAAACATAAATATAAACCTATAAAAATGTAAACACTATTAGAAGCATATACATAGAGGATTACTGTGATGTTATTCCCCTGTTAAGATTGCTCTACAAGCTGAAATAGTCATTAATTCAGCTGCTCTGCTCAGTAAACATTAGAAACATATACAGAGAGGATTACTGTGATGTTATTCCCCTGTTAAGATCGCTCTACAAGCTCAAATAGTCATTAATTCAGTTGCTCTGCTCAGTAAACATTAGAAACATATACAGAGAGGATTACTGTGATGTTATTCCCCTGTTAAGATCGCTCTACAAGCTCAAATAGTCATTAATTCAGTTGCTCTGCTCAGTAAACATTAGAAACATATACAGAGAGGATTACTGTGATGTTATTCCGCTGTTAAGATCGCTCTACAAGCTCAAATAGTCATTAATTCAGTTGCTCTGCTCAGTAAACATTAGAAACATATACAGAGAGGATTACTGTGATGTTATTCCCCTGTTAAGATTGCTCTACAAGCTGAAATAGTCATTAATTCAGTTGCTCTGCTCAGTAAACATTAGAAACATATACAGAGAGGATTACTGTGATGTTATTCCCCTGTTAAGATCGCTCTACAAGCTCAAATAGTCATTAATTCAGTTGCTCTGCTCAGTAAACATTAGAAACATATACAGAGAGGATTACTGTGATGTTATTCCTCTGTTAAGATCGCTCTACAAGCTCAAATAGTCATTAATTCAGTTGCTCTGCTCAGTAAACATTAGAAACATATACAGAGAGGATTACTGTGATGTTATTCCGCTGTTAAGATCGCTCTACAAGCTCAAATAGTCATTAATTCAGTTGCTCTGCTCAGTAAACATTAGAAACATATACAGAGAGGATTACTGTGATGTTATTCCCCTGTTAAGATCGCTCTACAAGCTCAAATAGTCATTAATTCAGCTGCTCTGCTCAGTAAACATTAGAAACATATACAGAGAGGATTACTGTGATGTTATTCCCCTGTTAAGATCGCTCTACAAGCTCAAATAGTCATTAATTCAGTTGCTCTGCTCAGTAAACATTAGAAACATATACAGAGAGGATTACTGTGATGTTATTCCGCTGTTAAGATCGCTCTACAAGCTCAAATAGTCATTAATTCAGCTGCTCTGCTCAGTAAACATTAGAAACATATACAGAGAGGATTACTGTGATGTTATTCCCCTGTTAAGATCGCTCTACAAGCTCAAATAGTCATTAATTCAGTTGCTCTGCTCAGTAAACATTAGAAACATATACAGAGAGGATTACTGTGATGTTATTCCCCTGTTAAGATCGCTCTACAAGCTCAAATAGTCATTAATTCAGTTGCTCTGCTCAGTAAACATTAGAAACATATACAGAGAGGATTACTGTGATGTTATTCCGCTGTTAAGATCGCTCTACAAGCTCAAATAGTCATTAATTCAGCTGCTCTGCTCAGTAAACATTAGAAACATATACAGAGAGGATTACTGTGATGTTATTCCCCTGTTAAGATCGCTCTACAAGCTCAAATAGTCATTAATTCAGTTGCTCTGCTCAGTAAACATTAGAAACATATACAGAGAGGATTACTGTGATGTTATTCCGCTGTTAAGATCGCTCTACAAGCTCAAATAGTCATTAATTCAGTTGCTCTGCTCAGTAAACATTAGAAACATATACAGAGAGGATTACTGTGATGTTATTCCGCTGTTAAGATCGCTCTACAAGCTCAAATAGTCATTAATTCAGCTGCTCTGCTCAGTAAACATTAGAAACATATACAGAGAGGATTACTGTGATGTTATTCCCCTGTTAAGATCGCTCTACAAGCTCAAATAGTCATTAATTCAGTTGCTCTGCTCAGTAAACATTAGAAACATATACAGAGAGGATTACTGTGATGTTATTCCGCTGTTAAGATCGCTCTACAAGCTCAAATAGTCATTAATTCAGTTGCTCTGCTCAGTAAACATTAGAAACATATACAGAGAGGATTACTGTGATGTTATTCCCCTGTTAAGATCGCTCTACAAGCTCAAATAGTCATTAATTCAGCTGCTCTGCTCAGTAAACATTAGAAACATATACAGAGAGGATTACTGTGATGTTATTCCCCTGTTAAGATCGCTCTACAAGCTCAAATAGTCATTAATTCAGCTGCTCTGCTCAGTAAACATTAGAAACATATACAGAGAGGATTACTGTGATGTTATTCCGCTGTTAAGATCGCTCTACAAGCTCAAATAGTCATTAATTCAGTTGCTCTGCTCAGTAAACATTAGAAGCATATACATAGAGGATTACTGTGATGTTATTCCACTGTTAAGATTGCTCTACAAGCTCAAATAGTCATTAATTCAGCTGCTCTGCTCAGTAAAAATTAGAAAGCATATACATAGAGGATTACTGTGATGTGTTATTCCGCTGTTAAGATCGCTCTACAAGCTCAAATAGTCATTAATTCAGTTGCTCTGCTCAGTAAACATTAGAAACATATACAGAGAGGATTACTGTGATGTTATTCCCCTGTTAAGATCGCTCTACAAGCTCAAATAATCATTAATTCAGCTGCTCTGCTCAGTAAACATTAGAAACATATACAGAGAGGATTACTGTGATGTTATTCCGCTGTTAAGATCGCTCTACAAGCTCAAATAGTCATTAATTCAGTTGCTCTGCTCAGTAAACATTAGAAGCATATACATAGAGGATTACTGTGATGTTATTCCACTGTTAAGATCGCTCTACAAGCTCAAATAGTCATTAATTCAGCTGCTCTGCTCAGTAAACATTAGAAACATATACAGAGAGGATTACTGTGATGTTATTCCCTGTTAAGATCGCTCTACAAGCTCAAATAGTCATTAATTCAGCTGCTCTGCTCAGTAAACATTAGAAACATATACAGAGAGGATTACTGTGATGTTATTCCGCTGTTAAGATCGCTCTACAAGCTCAAATAGTCATTAATTCAGTTGCTCTGCTCAGTAAACATTAGAAGCATATACAGAGAGGATTACTGTGATGTTATTCCCCTGTTAAGATCGCTCTACAAGCTCAAATAGTCATTAATTCAGTTGCTCTGCTCAGTAAACATTAGAAACATATACAGAGAGGATTACTGTGATGTTATTCCCCTGTTAAGATCGCTCTACAAGCTCAAATAGTCATTAATTCAGTTGCTCTGCTCAGTAAACATTAGAAACATATACAGAGAGGATTACTGTGATGTTATTCCCCTGTTAAGATCGCTCTACAAGCTCAAATAGTCATTAATTCAGTTGCTCTGCTCAGTAAACATTAGAAACATATACAGAGAGGATTACTGTGATGTTATTCCCCTGTTAAGATCGCTCTACAAGCTCAAATAGTCATTAATTCAGTTGCTCTGCTCAGTAAACATTAGAAACATATACAGAGAGGATTACTGTGATGTTATTCCGCTGTTAAGATCGCTCTACAAGCTCAAATAGTCATTAATTCAGTTGCTCTGCTCAGTAAACATTAGAAACATATACAGAGAGGATTACTGTGATGTTATTCCGCTGTTAAGATCGCTCTACAAGCTCAAATAGTCATTAATTCAGTTGCTCTGCTCAGTAAACATTAGAAACATATACAGAGAGGATTACTGTGATGTTATTCCGCTGTTAAGATCGCTCTACAAGCTCAAATAGTCATTAATTCAGTTGCTCTGCTCAGTAAACATTAGAAGCATATACAGAGAGGATTACTGTGATGTTATTCCGCTGTTAAGATCGCTCTACAAGCTCAAATAGTCATTAATTCAGTTGCTCTGCTCAGTAAACATGCGGATGTATAATTCAACGTTCCCTCCGATACATTTGGAATTTAATTTTGCACGTTTGAATATTTTACCATTTCTTTTCCATCTTGGTGGCCTTTCCTGTTTTACCAATCCTATGTACTTCAGCTTGTTTGGTAGCTACAAAAATGTTTCCATTTAGTTTTTTTATATGATAGCATTTTTTTATTCAATATTTTTATTTTCATCCTAAAGCCTGTTATGAAAAGTATGCAAAATAAACATAAAATTAATAATTCATATTATAATTATTATTTGATTGTAGAAGGTCAATTGTGAAAGTTAATGTTTTGAAACAAAATAGGGTTATTTCTAACAATTAATTAACAATTAGTCTAAAGTTATAACGAAAACATTTTTTCTACAGTGTTCTGTTTTTGCTACAATACCGTGTATTTTTAAATGAAAACATCTTTTTCTACAAATAAAGCATCCATGTTAGGAATGGTTAAGTCAATTCAAATGTTGGGAACGGGTCGACTTCACCTTCTTCTTAGACCCTGTCTCAGACTTGGCTCCTAGAATCTGGAGTCAACCTCAATCTGAAGTGATCCAAAAGATCGGCGACGAAGAAGCTGAAAACGAACTTTTGGGTTCGTTTCGACATCAGAGACGCTATATTATAACAAAAAGACCCTTCTGACTCCAGATTTCAGGAGGCAAGTCTGAGACAGCGTCAGATTTCAGACGTGCTCTAAGCGGAAGTTGAAATGGACCTATACTCAACATTCGTATATTTTTTTAACATAATTTCGATATCAAGAATTAAAACTAATGATCTAAAATTATTTCAATTATAATTTACAATCACAAAAATATGTGTATTGAGTACATTTCTACCCTTACCAAACACGCTGTTGAGATAAATGCTTATAATCGGTTGTACTTCTTTGTTTAAAATTTGTTTTTGACAATTAAATAATTATAAAGGAAACATGAATATCCGAAAATTTTCCATCTTTCAATGATACAAAAAACATTTAAATATCATGTGCATGGAGCTTACATACATGGTTGTTGTGATTCCTGACATATACGTGTTACAACGCACTGATGATATGATTATTTCAACCTACATTGTAGTTATGCATGAGGTTAGTTATCCACCTGAGAAAGAGACCAGATTCCAGATATCAAAACGTAGTCTACTTATTTTATGTATATTGATGAACTATGGCAAATATCTGGGAAAACCCCTGTTTTCTTCACAATATGTGGTAGTTGTAAAATATATAGTTGAACTTGGCAATTAATAACCCACCTCTTATGTGGAAGTATTCAATCTCAACCTCAGCTGTAAGTAAGCCCTTTGGGTAGTAGATACCAGCGTAATATGTGGTAGTTGTAAAATATAAAACTTGGCGATTAATAACCCCCCCCCCCCTCTTATGTGAAAGTGTTCAATGTCAACCTCAGCTGTGAGCAAGTCCTTTGTGTAGCAGATACCAACGCAATTAATTAAACTGGCGTTGAAGCACATTACAAAGACAGGAGCACTGAAGTCTCAGCATGAGCATGAACATGAGTTTGTGCGGGAGCTGAGCATTCTTGCTATTTAGAACAAGGCAATGTGAGAGAGAGGAAGAGCTGTGAACAACTGAGGTCGATGTGTTGTGTTTAAAATGCCATCTTAACAGCCTCTAATGCGACTAAGCAATTGTTATTATGAAACTCATTGTTATAGATTTAACAACCGAGATAATATTCACCGGTTTCTTATGTTCAAACGAATCAATTTTAGATTTGAACATAGTATTAAATATTATTAATTTTCAATAGCCATACACATTGTTACAATGCCCATAGTCTATATTCATGACAAAATACATTTGTATGGTAAAGTTAGTCAATAATCTATAACTTAGACATTCATACCACATCGAACACCAATTCAAATATAGCGTTTAAACATTCTGTCTGCACTTTCATAGTCAAACTTTTCCACTTAATTTGGGAGCCACTCTTATGGTTTAGTGGATCTTAGTAATCATACGCAAGGAACTCCTTTACAAATCACAAAATGCATAATCATAAATGCGTCTAGAAAAAATTCAATAAAAAAAACAAATTGGTAGGAGGTGGCATATTTTGGACAGGGAGATTTTTTAAATCTCTTGTACAAAAAACAGTAGTTACGATTTAAACTCAGTCTCCCAAATATTCTTTGTTTACGGTTATTATTGGAGAAGGATAATTTAAAAGGACATCAAATTTTCGGAAATTTGGCTTACTTAATGTTACAAAAATAGAACACTAAGACTAAGGTTATTGGATTCTATCTTCTTTAAGGGGCTGTCTTTCACCACCCCCTATCCCCACAAACCGTCACAACCCGTCTCTAGTGTCAATTTTGTTTCAGATGACGTGCCACCTTGCCATAGAAAGTCTCAGACTCTCACATTCACTGGAATGTGCGGGATCGTTGTTCAGTAAGTTTACGATATGATAATATGGTGCTTGTGCAGTGACATAGTTGATATTTGCTGTACTATGGAGCCTCAGATACATACTTGAAATTTTCGAGTATAACTTGTTGTTAACCACCACTTAGATGAGTCCCTCTCTACATATTAGCTAGTTTTTAGGTGTTGTGTATTCTTAAAATTTGACATCCTGATGAGGATATCCAGTTCTCGACACGTATTGTTCTATTTTTGTAAATTATATGATGGAGAATGCCCAATAACTTGTTGTCATCTCAGAAAGATATTACATATATAACAATGTTAGGTTAAACGTATGCGTTTTATAAATAAAATCAAAATAAATTAACAAGGTTATTGACGTGTTTATTAGTTTGAAAAACTTTGAATAACTCTTCAGTCCTTTGATATCGAGAGAAAGAATGGAACTTTGTCAGAGAAATCGGAATCTGAAGATATAGAATGGGCGAGATGGGAGCATTATGAGGTGAGAGGTTGGAGTTGAAGAGTTCGAAAGTAACTTTCTAAAGAGTCTGAACGACTGAAGTTCTCAACAATGGTAATATTATAAATCAGCTCGTCCGATTTTCTCGACTTTATTCCTCTTCAGCACGAATGGTATTTGACGCTACACTGTGTACAGCACTAGACAGACACACTCATAATGTGTAACAGCCATGTTAAGTCTGCAATTTGTACAGCACTAGACAGGCACACTCTTAGTGTGTAATAGCAATGTTTAGTCTGTAATGTCTACATCATTAGACAGACACACTCTTAATGTGTAACAGCCATATTAAGTCTGCAATTTGTAAAGCACTAGACAGACACATTCTTAGTGTGTAATAGCAATGTTTAGTCTGCAATGTGTACCTCACTAGACAGACACACTCTTAGTCCGTAACGGCCACGTTTAATCTGCAATGTGTATAGCACTAGACAAGCACGTTGTAACGTGTAATAACCACGTTTAGTCTGCAATGTCTACCTCACTAGACAGACACACTCTTAGTCCGTAACGGCCACGTTTAATCTGCAATGTGTACAGCACTAGACAGACACACTCTTAGTGTGTAATAGCAATGTTTAGTCTGTAATGTCTACATCACTAGACAGACACACTCTTAGTCCGTAACGGCCACGTTTAATCTGCAATGTGTATAGCACTAGACAAGCACGTTGTAACGTGTAATAACCACGTTTAGTCTGCAATGTGTACCTCACTAGACAGACACACTCTTAGTCCGTAACGGCCACGTTTAATCTGCAATGTGTATAGCACTAGACAGACACACTCTTAGTGTGTAATAGCAATGTTTAGTCTGTAATGTCTACATCACTAGACAGACACACTCTTAATGTGTAACAGCCATGTTAAGTCTGCAATTTGTACAGCACTAGACAGACACACTCTTAGTGTGTAATAGCAATGTTTAGTCTGTAATGTCTACATCACTAGACAGACACACTCTTAATGTGTAACGGCCACGTTTAATCTGCAATGTGTATAGCACTAGACAAGCACGTTGTAACGTGTAATAACCACGTTTAGTCTGCAATGTGTACCTCACTAGACAGACACACTCTTAGTCCGTAACGGCCACGTTTAATCTGCAATGTGTATAGCACTAGACAGACACACTCTTAGTGTGTAATAGCAATGTTTAGTCTGTAATGTCTACATCACTAGACAGACACACTCTTAATGTCCGTAACGGCCACGTTTAATCTGCAATGTGTATAGCACTAGACAAGCATGTTGTAACGTGTAATAACCACGTTTAGTCTGCAATGTCTACATCACTAGACAGACACACTCTTAATGTCCGTAACGGCCACGTTTAATCTGCAATGTGTATAGCACTAGACAGACACACTCTTAGTGCGTAATAGCAATGTTTAGTCTGTAATGTCTACATCACTAGACAGACACACTCTTAATGTGTAACGGCCACGTTTAATCTGCAATGTGTATAGCACTAGACAGACACACTCTTAGTGTGTAATAGCAATGTTTAGTCTGTAATGTCTACATCACTAGACAGACACACTCTTAATGTGTAACGGCCACGTTTAATCTGCAATGTGTATAGCACTAGACAGACACACTCTTAGTGTGTAATAGCAATGTTTAGTCTGTAATGTCTACATCACTAGACAGACACACTCTTAATGTGTAACGGCCACGTTTAATCTGCAATGTGTATAGCACTAGACAGACACACTCTTAGTGTGTAATAGCAATGTTTAGTCTGTAATGTCTACATCACTAGACAGACACACTCTTAATGTGTAACGGCCACGTTTAATCTGCAATGTGTATAGCACTAGACAAGCACGTTGTAATGTGTAATAACCACGTTTAGTCTGCAATGTGTACTGCAGTAGACAGGCTCATTCGTAATTTTTAATAACCAAGTTTAGTCTGCAATGTGTACTGCAGTAGACAAGCTCATTCGTAATGTTTAATAACCAAGTTTAGTCTGCAATGTGAACTTCACTGGACAGGCACACTTGTAATGTGTAATAACCACGTTTAGTCTGCAATGTGTACTGCAGTAGACAAGCTCATTCGTAATGTTTAATAGCCACGTTTAGTCTGCAATGTGAACTGCACTGGACAGGCACACTTGTATTGTGTAATAGCCACGTTTAGTCTGCAATGTGAACTGCACTTGACAGGCACACTTGTAAGTGTAATAACCACGTTTAGTCTGCAATGTGAACTGCACTGGACAGGCACACTTGTAATTTGCAATAACCACGTTTAGTCTGCAATGTGAACTGCACTGGACAGGCACACTTGTAATGTGTAATAGCCACGTTTAGTCTGCAATGTGAACTGCACTAGACAGGCACACTTGTATTGTGTAATAGCCACGTTTAGTCTGCAATGTGAACTGCACTGGACAGGCACACTTGTATTGTGTAATAGCCACGTTTAGTCTGCAATGTGAACTGCACTTGACAGGCACACTTGTAATTGTGTAATAACCACGTTTTAGTCTGCAATGTGAACTGCACTGGACAGGCACACTTGTAATGTGTAATAACCACGTTTAGTCTGCAATGTGAACTGCACTGGACAGGCACACTTGTAATGTGTAATAACCACGTTTAGTCTGCAATGTGAACTGCACTGGACAGGCACACTTGTAATGTGTAATAACCACGTTTAGTCTGCAATGTGAACTGCACTGGACAGGCACACTTGTAATGTGTAATAGCACGTTTAGTCTGCAATGTGAACTGCACTGGACAGGCACACTTGTATTGTGTAATAGCCACGTTTAGTCTGCAATGTGTACTGCAGTAGACAAGCTCATTGTAATGTTTAATAACAAGTTTAGTCTACAATGTGTACTGCACTAGACAGGCACATTCGTAATGTTTAATAACCACGTTTAGTCCGCAATGTGAACTTCACTGGACAGGCACACTTGTAATGTGTAATAACCACGTTTAGTCTGCAATGTGAACTGCACTGGACAGGCACACTTGTAATGTGTAATAACCACGTTTTAGCTCTGCAATGTGAACTGCACTGGACAGGCACACTTGTAATTGTGTAATAAGCCACGTTTAGTCTGCAATGTGAACTGCACTGGACAGCACACTTGTATTGTGTAATAGCCACGTTTAGTCTGCAATGTGAACTGCACTGGACAGGCACACTTGTATTGTGTTTTAGCCACGTTTAGTCTGCAATGTGAACTGCACTTGACAGGCACACTTGTAATGTGTAATAACCACGTTTTAGTCTGCAATGTGAACTGCACTGGACAGGCACACTTGTAATTTGCAATAGCCACGTTTAGTCTGCAATGTGAACTGCACTGGACAGCACACTTGTAATGTGTAATAGCACGTTTAGTCTGCATGTGAACTGCACTAGGACAGGCACACTTGTATTGTGTAATAGCACGTTTAGTCTTGCAATGTGAAACTGCACTGGACAGGCACACTTGTAATGTGTAATAGCCACGTTTAGTCTGCAATGTGAACTGCACTTGGACAGGCACACTTGTATTGTGTAATGTAATAACCACGTTTAGTCTGCAATGTGAACTGCACTGGACAGGCACACTTGTAATGTGTAATAACCACGTTTAGTCTGCAATGTGAACTGCACTGGACAGGCACAATTTTAATGTAACTGCAATGTGTAATAACTGCACTGGACAGGCACACTCTTGTTTAATGTTTAATTGTACTTCACTAAGTCTGCAATGTGAACTGCACCACATGCATTGTTACTTGTATTGTGTATCTGCAATGTGTACTGCAGTAGACAAGCTCATTCGTAATGTTTAATAACCACGTTTAGTCTGCAATGTGTACTGCACTAGACAAGCTCATTCGTAATGTTTAATAACCACGTTTAGTCTGCAATGTGTACTGCACTAGACAGGCACATTATAATGTGTAATAAGCACGTTTAGTCTGTAATGTGAACTGCACTTAGACAGGCACACATGTAATGTGTAATAACCACGTTTAGTCTGCAATGTGTACTGCACTAGACAAGCTCATTCGTAATGTGTAATAACCACGTTTAGTCTGCAATGTGTACTGCAGTAGACAAGCTCATTCGTAATGTTTAATAACCAAGTTTAGTCTGCAATGTGAACTTCACTGGACAGGCACACTTGTAATGTGTAATAACCACGTTTAGTCTGCAATGTGTACTGCAGTAGACAAGCTCATTCGTAATGTTTAATAACCAAGTTTAGTCCTGCAATGTGAACTTCACTGGACAGGCACACTTGTAATGTGTAATAACCACGTTTAGTCTGCAATGTGAACTGCACTAGACAGGCACACTCTTAATGTGTAACCACGTTTAAGTCTGCAATGTGTACTGCAGTAGACAAGCTCATTCGTAATGTTTAATAACCACGTTTAGTCTGCAATGTGAACTGCACTAGACAAGCACACTTGTAATGTGTAATAACCACGTTTAGTCTGCAATGTGAACTGCACTAGACAAGCTCATTTGTAATGTTTAATAACCAAGTTTAGTCTGCAATGTGAACTGCACTGGACAGGCACACTTGTATTGTGTAATAGCCACGTTTAGTCTGCAATGTGAACTGCAGTAGACAAGCTCATTCGTAATTTTTAATAACCAAGTTTAGTCTGCAATGTGTACTGCAGTAGACAGGCACATTCGTAATGTGTAATAACAAAGTTTAGTCTGCAATGTGAACTTCACTGGACAGGCACACTTGTAATGTGTAATAACCACGTTTAGTCTGCAATGTGTACTGCAGTAGACAAGCTCATTCGTAATGTTTAATAACCACGTTTAGTCTGCAATGTGTACTGCACTAGACAGGCACATTCGTAATGTTTAATAACCACGTTTAGTCTGCAATGTGTACTGCAGTAGACAAGCTCATTCGTAATGTTTAATAACCACGTTTAGTCTGCAATGTGAACTTCACTGGACAGGCACACTTGTAATGTGTAATAGCCACGTTTAGTCTGCAATGTGAAGACAAAGTTGAAACCCATATACATGTAACGATATACGAAGCACAATACGATTAGTTCTGCCGCGGATGGAATTATTATTATCATACAAAGATGAGAGTTACCTCCATTTAATTTGTTGTATAGTCCACAGCAACAATGTTCATCATAAATGGCATTTATAATGTGCATTTTACAAGATATTACTGTAACATTCAATTAGGGAAACATATATAAATACTATATATAATTGTACATTCTGCCTGGCAGGAATGCTTTCAGGGGAAATGGAAAGTCTGGAGTTAATTAAAGTGTTCAGTAGAAACGGTGCGTATACGGCATGTATGCATACCAATATATGAAATGTGTAAATATTTAATCATCAAGTCTTTATTGCTTGGAACACTTCTACAAGTAATTGTATTGCAATCGCCAAAGTCAGTCTTGACTGTAAGATAAATATGTATAGCTAAACAGTAGCATAAACTTTACTATTTTAATGCACATAAGCAAAATGATATTTTAATATTAATACATTAACACTATATAACAGTAAATATATCTAAAATTAATTGAAAGTAACAAATGTAAATAATTAAAAAGCTAAGCTCTATACAACTTATCAATATTGACTATGACCAATTAACTTTTTTTATTAAATATAAATTAATGGCCATTAGGTTTTTAACAAAACTTTAAAAACGTATGTATCTCTATAAGAGTTATTTTTTTTATGTACATAATAAAATTGTACACTGAATTCTGTGAAAATATTCACTTGATTCACCACAACATACGATACAATATTACTTATGTACAAAGTCATACTAATCATAACATTTACTTCGACTCACCACAACATACGATTCAATATTACCCATGTAAAAGACATACTAATTATTCACTTCGACTCATCACCACAGCATACGATTCAATATTACCCATGTACAAAATCATACTAATCATTCACTTCGACTCATCACCACAGCATGCGATTCAATATTACCCATGTAGAAATCATACTAATTATTCACTTCGACTCATCACCACAGCATGCGATTCAATATTACCCATGTACAAAATCATACTAATCATTCACTTCGACTCATCACCACAGCATGCGATTCAATATTACCCATGTACAAAATCATACTAATCATTCACTTCGACTCATCACCACAGCATGCGATTCAATATTACCCATGTACAAAATCATACTAATCATTCGCTTCGACTCATCACCACAGCATACGATTCAATATTACCCATGTACAAAATCATACTAATCATTCACTTCGACTCATCACCACAGCATGCGATTAAATATTACCCATGTACAAAATCATACTAATCATTCACTTCGACTCATCACCACAGCATGCGATTCAATATTACCCATGTACAAAATCATACTAATCATTCGCTTCGTCTCATCACCACAGCATGCGATTCAATATTACCCATGTACAAAATCATACTAATCATTCGCTTCGTCTCATCACCACAGCATGCGATTCAATATTACCCATTTACAAAATCATACTAATCATTCGCTTCGTCTCATCACCACAGCATGCGATTCAATATTACCCATGTACAAAATCATACTAATCATTCGCTTCGTCTCATCACCACAGCATGCGATTCAATATTACCCATTTACAAAATCATACTAATCATTCACTTCGACTCATCACCACAGCATGCGATTCAATATTGTCCATATACAAAGTCATACTAATCATATCATTTAATTCGTCTCACCACAACATACTATTTCAATATTAACCATATACAAAGCCATACTAATCATATCATTTAATTCGTCTCACCACAACATACGATTCAATATTACCCATATACAAAATCATACTAATCATAACATTTACGTGGACTCACCACAACATACTAACCATAACACTAACTTCGTCTCACCACAACATACGATTCAATATTAACCATATACAAAGTCATACTAATCATAACATTTACTTCGACTCACCACAACATACGATTTAATATTACCCATGTACAATTGTACTAATCATAATATTCACTTGGACTCATCACATCTCACTATATAAGGCCAATGGATTTCAACAGAGGTTTCATCGATTAGCTTAAAATGGATGAGTCATTTAACCTTAACTTGAAAATTAAACACACCAACCATCGATCATACAGTATTCACCAACCATCGATGTAGTAATCGTGGTCGGATTAGTATTAATTGAGAGCATCCTGTAATACCTAACAATTATTCATCGAGCTCTCATTCGATGTATAATTCATTTATTCCGCTGGCCAAACCCATTTCCGTAATATAAACAGTCAATATCGGGGATCTGTGTCGGACTCCTCGCTGCCGTTGGTCCTGTCTAACCGCATTATTAGCGCACGGGTGCCGTGAACTCGTGCAAGCACCAATGTGCGTTGTCTATATAAAAAAATTGACTCTGTAAATATGTGTAGTAGAACTTAAGTTACTTGAACCCAATATTGAACTAGTTTCATAACTTTGTAATGTACTTTATTCTGCTTTCGGTCTAACGTGTTTAAAGACTAATTTTAGTTCTAATTTTCCTTCTTCAAATATTATGTGCCAGAATCTATATTGATCTTGCACTATTTTACAAGCAAATCACGTTGAAAGTTGTTATACAGGGTGTCCCGTAACTCTCTGGACAAAAATATACCGTTTATTGCTCAGGTCAAGGCAAACACATTTCACCATATGAACATGGGTCTCCGATGCTTAGTTTCCCATCTGTTTTTCTGTATGTGTTTTGTATTAAAAAATTAGCATCTTAAAAATTAAATTAAACTATACCAAATTTGGCTCAAATGTTTATTTATGATAACAGTGCAAGTTACTGATAAAATATCATAAACATTATCTTTAGTATTTTCAAAATGGCGGCCATTAAAACTTTTAAACTTTGAATATCTTAAAAACTTAAAATACACATGGGGTTGGATACCGCTGGGGTCGTAGTAATGATTACTTGAAATTCTAAGTTTACGTATATGTTTAATCTTTGCAAATAAACATAAAAGAATCACCTCTAGTTGATAAAATAAAATAAAGTATTGCCACGTTGCTGCCAAATAGAGTATGAATGAACTAAAATATGATACCATGGGATGGGTCTAAATATTCCAATGTTCTATGGATTGTACCTTCGAAATTAATAATTATTAAAACTGTAAAAATAACTTCCCTTTACGATGAACTTGTCTCACAAACGCAGGCGTCAGCATTCTTGGCTCGACAATGCAGCTGTAGTCGGAAAAAGGGAATATTAGTAGACTGTAAGTCTAAAACATAAAGTAATTGGGGCTTGAACTCAAGAAGTGAGCTCGAAGAGCGAAACTGCAACTCTCCTAAAACAAAATCGCGACGGTATTAGCCGTTTATCGAGGAAACTTATAATCACGACAACGTGACCTCGTCAGAAGTACATCGCCACAAATATTATCCAAGTTGATCTGGCAAATAAAACACATTAGAGTTAAGTTACTTTACAAGTTATAATTTTACTTTACATTACATTCAAATTTGATGTCTCGCATGAAGGGCTAACTTATGATACGAAAATATAAATTTTTACTTATGGACAAGACGCGCGAGGTGTTACTTCGGTAGCGAGGTTCGGCAGCTACAAAGTTCCCGAGAGAAATAATTAATACGCGTGCCAATTAGGTTATCATTTTGTCAAGAATTTAGTTCCAAGAACATCGGATGTAACTTATACTAGCCAGTAACAAGTATCAGAGTTGCGAAAATACGTATTATAAGAAGTAAAACTAAATAACGGTACAATCAAATAACACCAAATTTATTTAAATCTGTTACTAAATAACTTATTTAGAACAGATTTACTGTGACCAAGCATGTCTCACATTGAGAGCTGCCGTTTTTTACGAGCTAGTATTGTTGGCAATTCGCTGAGAACCTCAATGTGGGTTATGTCTTAACACAGTAAATCTGCTTTAAATAAGTTATTTATTATTCGATTTAAATCATTTTTGGGTCATGATATTTTGGATAAAATTTTCTAAAACTGTTATTCTTGCAATGTTTGATAAAAATGATAGTTATTATAATATTCAAAGTTTAAAAGTTTTAATGGACGCCGTTATGAAAATACTAAAGAAAATTTCATTATATTTTTTTCAAAAATTGGCCTTGTTATTATAAACATTTGAGTCAAATTTGGTATAATTTAATTTATTACTTTTTAAGATGTTAATTTTTTTACAAAAAATATGCAGACATACAGATGGGAAACTAAGCATCTCACTATGTTCATATGGTGAAATATGTTTGTCTTGACCTGAGCAATAACACGGTATATTTTTGTCCACAGAGTTACGAGACACCCTGTATATTTACTATGATATTAGTTTCTATTCATTATTTTTTTAATAAAGCTATCCATCTCTGTATCGCAATAACTACAGAAGAAAGATGTATAACTCCAAGAACGAATACCCATTAATTTCAACAATAATTGGAAGAACTTTCCTATTTCTATACCGTATTCTAGTTCTACGAGGCCCATAAAATAGTGATCAAAAGAAACATTGAAATCAATATATACCTCAATAGTTCCCTAGTAAAAACCTCTTTGGCCGAAAATACAGAACACAGAGAAATCACTATCAGAACTTAAATATGCCTATATAATATCATTTTCGTAAAAATCCCGTTCTACTTCGCCTTTATTTACTTGAATACAGTTTATCGTTAGTATAATTCCTCAGACTTTAATAAGTTTACACGGATGGTGTCAATGCAAGACAGCAATATTTGAAAACTTCGCCTAACATGTATTTTAGTTCTTTAAAGCACGGTTTCAAAAGAATTTCCATTAACCCTGACTCTTAACGCCATTTTGACACTATTTATTTTTACGAAGAATCACAATTATGGGAACTTTTATATATGCATCAGTAAATGTTCGGTTTTTTAACAATAACAACAATAAACGAGAATAAACATCACAACTTTCGATAATTTTGGCAAACTTATTTTTCGATACCCTCCAGGGACTCTCAGGGAGAAGTGCTTAAATAGTTGCTGATGTGACGATAATTAATTGCGCTTGTCGATTAACAGCTTTTCACATTTTGGAATCATTAATTCTTAAATGCACGTGATGGGCTTAAATATCACTTTAAAACTAAGTTATTTAGAATTAATTTATTGAATAATTCTGCAGTATATACTTCGATGTTAAGAACCTACATATTTGTATTTTATATACTGTTTTAAAGAACCTGCAACATGTATAATATTTTTATATTCTTTTTTAAATCTTGTTACTGGAAAAATAATTCATCTTAAAAGTGTATGTGACAAGTAAAAATATAAAATAAATTTGTTTTCGTTGTTTAAAGCTTGTTATTAAAGATGGAGGTTTGGAAGGATAACAGGGTTTCAGACATTTGCCAGCGTTATATGTTATAAAAGCTATAACACCAAGTTTCGAGGATTGAAATGTATCCTCTTCGTCAGGTGGGTAAGGTATTAGTACATACAAAAAAAGAACAGAAAGAAGAAAAGAGTGGAAAGAAAAAGGTACAAACATACCCGAAAGCTGCTTGGAGTCTAGTACAGGCGTTGTCACTGCACAGAATGCAAGTCGCGAGCACAAGTCACGAGAATCACAATCACACGTTCGAACTACATAATGCTTGGCTATATACGATCTATTTACAACCAGAAACAACATTTATTCTTCTTCCATTTAATAAACGTTTTATAATTTTTTTAAAGTGTTTAATAATAAAAATATTAGGGAAATGTTTCAGTTCTTTCAATCCACTTCAGTCATTAAGCGTATACCAAAGACGCTCATACATAAAATGATAGTACAATTTGATTTATAGTCGGAATTAAAAAACACTCCCGATAGACAGAAAGGCAAACACTCGAATGTTTTTGTTAAGTTCACGGGTTTTTGCGTATGGAACCACAAAAAGAGAATTTTGAAGTTATGGTCTGTCATTTGATAACTAATGTTTTATAGGTTATCACTGGCGTTTGATAAGTGAACAGTTTTTGCTCTGACATCTGCTATAAATCAGAAACATTATGGACTAGGTCTCTGTGTTGTTCTTGATTAATGGTTTAAGCTTTACTACTACTGAATAACATACAGCTTGATTATTTGTACAAATATAATTTACCTTGTTACCGTTAAACAGTTAAATCTGAAACAAATATATTCATCCTTGTTTGTGTAAGTTTAAATGCAATATTTTTATCAAAATTGAAAGTGTATTGTTTATATTAGTAACATTCGAAATATTAATACTACAGAAACATCAGAAATACCTAAAACAAGACATAGAGAATATACATAAAAACAGATAATACAGTAAACAAAGTATATGGCTCCAGTTCCATAAATTACAAAGTCAATGAAACTTCAACATTATTTTAGAAAATTGTATCTATTATTTTTAGCTGAAATTGGTTTCAAAAACGAATATTGATAGATTTGTACGTATTATATTTTATTTTCTTACGCCAAACTTATCCTGCGTGTATATCATACGCACGCGTGTTATTTACATTAGTTAAACTTTTTATTCTAAACTTTAATTACATTTTTCAAAGATACAAAACATTATAATTAACAGATTTTTCATGTAATCACAAAACGCATGTCTTGCCATAATGCATGTAACACTCGGTAATGTATCATCGTTTACACCAAATTACCTTTAGAAATGCGACAACCGCTAGTTTTTAATAATCATTTTCTGTCTAAGATATTTTTTGAAGATGTTTTATAAAACTTGCTACACAATATTGGCGTTTCTTCAACACTTGTCCATACGAACGTACATACAAGGATTCTGTGGAAGGTTGATGTAAAAGTTAATAATTAACGAAGAAACATACCATATATTATAAGATCAATTGGGAAAATAACTGAAAATTATAATATATTGTATAATATATGCTTCCCAAAGGAGGCCAGGACTTTAAAGTGTCTTGAAGTAGATCTTTGCAATTCACCATCCGCAAAAACAGTACACCAGTTATATGTATTTGTCACACGTTTGGCCTTCGGGTCCCGTTATGTTAGTAACCATCACAAATACGTCATTAAACATTTACTTTGTGCAAGCAAAGTAAGATAATACATTATTTATAATGTAATGTTTTTGAAGTTTTTTGTGGTGATCGTAGTTTAATTAACAAAATGAATACTTATTTAGGAAAGCGTTGTAACAAATGAATACACTACCTGTGATGATAAATTACGTAGTAAGAAACACTCTTGCAGAAAGTCATTATTGTGGAGAATCTCTGCGAATCACCTTGAAGGATACTTCCTGTCAGTGAGCACATATATGTGAGTAGAAGATGAACAAGGGTTTGGCACCGGACCAGGACGTTATGTCTTCCTTACTACTGCAGTGTTATCTCCACCTGTACAGATAACTGCCTGCCGTATTCAGTGAGTATGTAAAAGTGAGTAGGAGATAAACAAGGGTTTGGCACCGGACCAGGACTTTATGTCTTCCTTACTACTGCAGTGATATCTCCACCTGTACAGATAACTGCCTGTCGTATTCAGTGAGTATGTAAAAGTGAGTAGAAGATAAACAAGGGTTTGGCACCGGACCAGGACTTTATGTCTTCCTTACTACTGCAGTGTTATCTCCACCTGTACAGATAACTGCCTGTCGTATTCAGTGAGTATGTAAAAGTGAGTAGGAGATAAACAAGGGTTTGGCACCGGACCAGGACGTTATGTCTTCCTTACTACTGCAGTGTTCTCTCCACCTGTACAGATAACTGCCTGTCGTATTCAGTGAGTATGTAAAAGTGAGTAGGAGATAAACAAGGGTTTGGCACCGGACCAGGACTTTATGTCTTCCTTACTACTGTAGTGTTCTCACCACCTGGACAGATAACTGCCTGTCGTATTCAGTGAGTATATAAAAGTGAGTAGGAGATGAACAAGGGTTTGGCACCGGACCAGGACGTTATGTCTTCCTTACTACTGCAGTGTTATCTCCACCTGTACAGATAACTGCCTGCCGTATTCAGTGAGTATGTAAAAGTGAGTAGGAGATAAACAAGGGTTTGGCACCGGACCAGGACTTTATGTCTTCCTTACTACTGCAGTGATATCTCTCCACCTGTACAGATAACTGCCTGTCGTATTCAGTGAGTATGTAAAAGTGAGTAGAAGATAAACAAGGGTTTGGCACCGGACCAGGACTTTATGTCTTCCTTACTACTGCAGTGTTATCTCCACCTGTACAGATAACTGCCTGTCGTATTCAGTGAGTATGTAAAAGTGAGTAGGAGATAAACAAGGGTTTGGCACCGGACCAGGACGTTATGTCTTCCTTACTACTGCAGTGTTCTCTCCACCTGTACAGATAACTGCCTGTCGTATTCAGTGAGTATGTAAAAGTGAGTAGGAGATAAACAAGGGTTTGGCACCGGACCAGGACTTTATGTCTTCCTTACTACTGTAGTGTTCTCACCACCTGGACAGATAACTGTCTGTCGTATTCAGTGAGTATATAAAAGTGAGTAGGAGATAAACAAGGGTTTGGCACCGGACCAGGACTTTATGTCTTCCTTACTACTGTAGTGTTCTCTCCACCTGTACAGATAACTGCCTGTCGTATTCAGTGAGTATGTAAAAATGAGTAAGAGATAAACAAGGGTTTGGCACCGGACCAGGACGTTATGTCTTCCTTACTACTGCAGTGTTCTCTCCACCTGTACAGATAACTGCCTGTCGTATTCAGTGAGTATGTAAAAGTGAGTAAGAGATAAACAAGGGTTTGGCACCGGACCAGGACTTTATGTCTTCCTTACTACTGCAGTGTTCTCTCCACCTGTACAGATAACTGCCTGTCGTATTCAGTGAGTATGTAAAAGTGAGTAAGAGATAAACAAGGGTTTGGCACCGGACCAGGACGTTATGTCTTCCTTACTACTGCAGTGTTCTCTCCACCTGTACAGATAACTGCCTGTCGTATTCAGTGAGTATGTAAAAGTGAGTAGGAGATAAACAAGGGTTTGGCACCGGACCAGGACTTTATGTCTTCCTTACTACTGTAGTGTTCTCACCACCTGGACAGATAACTGTCTGTCGTATTCAGTGAGTATGTAAAAGTGAGTAGGAGATAAACAAGGGTTTGGCACCGGACCAGGACTTTATGTCTTCCTTACTACTGCAGTGTTCTCTCCACCTGTACAGATAACTGCCTGTCGTATTCAGTGAGTATGTAAAAGTGAGTAAGAGATAAACAAGGGTTTGGCACCGGACCAGGACTTTATGTCTTCCTTACTACTGCAGTGTTCTCTCCACCTGTACAGATAACTGTCTGTCGTATTCAGTGAGTATGTAAAAGTGAGTAAGAGATAAACAAGGGTTTGGCACCGGACCAGGACGTTATGTCTTCCTTACTACTGCAGTGTTCTCTCCACCTGTACAGATAACTGCCTGTCGTATTCAGTGAGTATGTAAAAGTGAGTAGGAGATAAACAAGGGTTTGGCACCGGACCAGGACTTTATGTCTTCCTTACTACTGTAGTGTTCTCACCACCTGGACAGATAACTGTCTGTCGTATTCAGTGAGTATGTAAAAGTGAGTAGGAGATAAACAAGGGTTTGGCACCGGACCAGGACTTTATGTCTTCCTTACTACTGTAGTGTTCTCACCACCTGGACAGATAACTGTCTGTCGTATTCAGTGAGTATGTAAAAGTGAGTAGGAGATAAACAAGGGTTTGGCACCGGACCAGGACTTTATGTCTTCCTTACTACTGCAGTGTTCTCTCCACCTGTACAGATAACTGCCTGTCGTATTCAGTGAGTATGTAAAAGTGAGTAAGAGATAAACAAGGGTTTGGCACCGGACCAGGACTTTATGTCTTCCTTACTACTGCAGTGTTCTCTCCACCTGTACAGATAACTGTCTGTCGTATTCAGTGAGTATGTAAAAGTGAGTAAGAGATAAACAAGGGTTTGGCACCGGACCAGGACGTTATGTCTTCCTTACTACTGCAGTGTTCTCTCCACCTGTACAGATAACTGCCTGTCGTATTCAGTGAGTATGTAAAAGTGAGTAGGAGATAAACAAGGGTTTGGCACCGGACCAGGACTTTATGTCTTCCTTACTACTGTAGTGTTCTCACCACCTGGACAGATAACTGTCTGTCGAATTCAGTGAGTATGTAAAAGTGAGTAGGAGATAAACAAGGGTTTGGCACCGGACCAGGACTTTATGTCTTCCTTACTACTGCAGTGTTCTCTCCACCTGTACAGATAACTGCCTGTCGTATTCAGTGAGTATGTAAAAGTGAGTAAGAGATAAACAAGGGTTTGGCCCCGGACCAGGACTTTATGTCTTCCTTACTACTGTAGCATCCTTTCCATTTGAAATGCTAATAACTTGGAATACACCAGAATTCGTTCAGGCACAAATAAGACTACATATTTAATATCGATACTGCTCTGTATGTCTGGTTTATTAAAAAGACACATTTATTAGATGGATTGATGATATCTGAATATCAGACTGGACTTAAAAACGGTAAAAGCTATAAACATAATCACATAATATAACATAATTATACTTGTAAGCAAATTACTTTAAATTTGTAGTGAATTAAGCTAGTATTCAGAATTAGAATTTTAGTATCGATTAAAGTATATTGGAAAGCCAAAAACTATTTTAAGGTGAGACTGTACGTTTTAGGGTGCTTAAAAAGAAATTATAGTTACCACCCCTAAAAACTGAAAAACTTTTATATGTTATACAGATTCCATGAGGTATTGTAGAAATTTAAAGAATAAATTTGTGCCATCTTGAATTAGTACCACATAAAATACGGCTGTAATATGGTTAAAGTAAGTATATCAATTTCCTTTAGTGATTATATGAAATAAATATCAGTAAAGGAAATGATTTATTTGTTGTATAGAGACGTAATTTGCTTAAGTAGTACTTCAAAGGGGATAGGATTTATTTTAAAACCTTCCTGGCTCATACAAACCAGACGTATACAGAACTAATGACTTCAGCTTTCAAAATTGTAATTCATTTAGGGTATATAATACATAATATATAGTCGTCTTGGGGTTTCGTTTTTTGTGATAAGACAGTAAGTGTAGTCCTAGTGATTCAGTCTGAAAAGTATTTATACAAACAATTGTAAAATTTTGAATATTTGATTGAAATTGGATATGACAGAGAACTCAATTTAAAGTGTAATAATGGGGCAGCATATAGATACTGCTAGACTAGCAGAATTTTAACTATGAATGCATGGAATTTTAAATACTTCGGTCCCCAGTATTTTATACACCCAGGAACTACTTTCCATCGGTCAGCTGATCTCCGCCCTGTTATTTATATCAGAGATTAGAAGTAATCGGTATCACTTAACTGCTTAGATACACACAATCTCTGCTGAGCCGACTCCAGTCATAAACATTTCACTCAGTACAATCTCCGGTGCCAATATATCTTCCAATCTAATGAGTCATCTCCGGTATCTCGGAGGGAGGCTAGTACTGATGTTATCTCCGAGACAAGACATGTTAGCGGAAGCAGGAGAACCGGTTCGGGTCCACTCGATAGCTCTACAATATGGGCCGAATTATTCTACTTACTACCTTTCTCCGATGGTTGTGTACATCAGTTGTTATGACTTCTCTGTGATATTTGTGGATACTACGTGTTATATCACTCAAGGTCACAATGTAGATTTAATGAAAGATACTTAGATAATGGTGATTAAACAGAATAAATATGCTTTTGCGTTATCATTTTTTGTGTTAACCGCCTTTTTCTATAACAGTAGTTAGGTTTTATCATGGTTTTAAATTGTTCCATTTCAAATAAAAGTACCCCCCCCATGTAGTGCAGTTGGAACATCGTTAGGTTTTAGGTAGAGCTGGCTAGGTTACAGAAATTTATAACTGGATGCACAGCAAAGGGTTAATGGTTTTTAAGGTTAATTTATGCAAAATGCGTTTGGTGACTATTTAACATCAGACTCGTTCGTAAATCATCTTACAAAAATTGAAATCTTCAAATTATTAAAATAGTTATTACAAAATAATTTGTTTTTCAAAATATATGATTTTAAATTCTTAATTTGTTCATCCTAATGGGGTCATAACCAACATAAAATTATTCAGAAAAACACAACATGCAATTTTTGTAGTGCAGGTTCAAATCCTGCCTGTGACTTTATCTACTCTCCTCCTTAATTTGTTTGATAAGATCATCGCACAGGCCAGTAACTCATGAGGACAGGCAGTAATAGACTTAAAAGGGGATTGACCTCTTCATTTTTTTAAGAAGAAAGAAAGAAAAGGCCACTCACAATTTTAGGTCACTTCCCCAACAATTATTGCTACTGTTTTGACGATTTTCAGCTGAGACAACCACAAAAACATTGTTTTATGTACGAAGTGTCGTGAACCTAAATAATTTCTCAACAAATAAATGTTGCCTTACTCTAATGGACAAAAAACAACAAAAGTTATCGATAGTAGAAAATTCTCTATCCTGAATGAACAAGCAGCGACTATAGGGTAAAATGAGTGATTAACTGTGGGGGAATCTGGGTAAACGCAATTATGATAAACAGTCGGGTAGTGCCATTAGTCCACAGTGGGTGTGGGTAGTCAGGAGAATGATGGACTGGAATAGGCAATTATCCAGTGAGCATGCAGTGAGTAAACATTTCTGCTCTCTTAATAAAAAAGGATAATTAATTTCAGTTGTTATTTTTACTTTCTTTGATACATTATAAGAAAAGGTATCGTAAAAAACGTAAATTATAAAAAATTTTCTGAAATAAACCTTTTTTCCAATGGAAAATTGATGTCTTGAAAAATTATTGGTATTAAAAGTTCCAAACGTTAACTTTTTAGATTTGCGTTAGACAGTGCACATTTTCTTACACGAAAATTAATTATTTAGTTTATTTATATTTAGTTTCATAATCTGAGTTCATTTTATTTTATATAATTTGGATTTTCAAGTCCACATTCAGTGTAATATAATAAATGATAAGAAAACATTTTAAATAAATACTACAATAGTTGCATGATTGTTTGGAAATGGCTGCATCTATTGTTTTTCACTAACAATTTTAGATTTTCTTGGTGCTAGTAGCAATATAGACTACAGAGCAAATACAACTGCTTGTCGAATGAAAGGGATTTGTGAATTATACAGAAAGGAACAAAGAATACAGCGATCGCTAACTTTTAATGTAAGCGTCAGCAAAGTTATTTGACAGTTTCCTCTTTGGCTTTAACACAGAAACACCAACTGTACACTTTAACTTTGTATACTGCATTGTGTTATTGGACTGAAAATAATACATAAAAAAGGCTTGCCGTATTTATATTCCAACGTGTTTTTTTTTTCCTTTTCACACGTGCGTTCATTAATGTGTAACTAAGGTGGTGACATCGGATTTTAGCTGAGTTACATAATAAAGACCCTCGAAGATGCTTTCCCCGAATGTGGAAAACATTTTAAAATTTAATCACTCCAGTAGGAGTTATTGGCAAATAAGGATGTAAAGTGTTTACAGAGTGACGTAAGTTAAATTAATGTACAAGTAACAACTATTAATGAAAAGTAACTTAAATACATTGTATTATTTCTATAATGAGTTACTACTTGAAATAATTGCAATTAAAATAACAAGAAAACTTCAAGTTGTATACATATATATATATATATATATATATATATATATATATATATATATATATATATAGTATTAGGTTGGTACAAAAGTTCTCAGGGAATAGAAAATATTCAAAATGCATATCTTCAGTAATACTCACTTGATTCAATTTAAATAAGCGCCAACATAATAAGCACGTGTTTCAAACATACTAGAACATACTAGAAGTCGCTCGATTAAGTCAGAATAAATATTTCTTGCTCGAGATTCGATGAAGCCGATGAAAGCCGTTTTTGCCTGGTGCCGATTAGCAAAGGTTCTACCGATGAGAAAGTTATCGAAGTGCTCGAAAAGGTAGTAGTCGGTTGGTGAGAGGTCTGAGGAGTATGGTGGGGGGAACTTCGTCGTTCAATTTTTGGACGGTAATTTGTGCAACGTGCTGACTGGCGTTGTCGTAGCGAGCAGGATTGGACCTCTTTTGTTGACCAGTGCCGGCTGCTGGTCACGCAATCTTCGGTACATTTCGTCAATTTCCTCAAAATAGGACTTTGTTGCGATGGTTTGACCAGGTTGTAAAACATTTTAGTGGATCACGCCGACCGCAGACCACAATACTGTAACTATAGTCTTCCTTTGGTGGGTTTCCGCCTTTGGGAAGTGCTTTGCAGGCTCGTCAACGTCCTAAGACTGTCCCGAACGTCTCCGGTTACACGAACAGTATCCACTTTTCATCAGTTCGATCCAGAAACGGAAAGTATAACAGACCTAGCAACGTGACAATTTCTGTCGATAGTCCAAGTCTAGGGGCTACCACTTGTCGGGCTTTTTCACCTTTTCAATATGTTTTAAACCATCTAAACTAAATGGTGACTGAAGCCTTCGCAATTCCTCGAGTGGTTTGCGATGGGTCAGCTTCTAGAGCCCTCAATTAGTCGTAATTAATAGTTACACAAAAACCAGAGAACTTTCGTGCTTACCCTGATATAATCCTCACGCTTGATGCAAAGTAAAATTTAACTATGGCACAACTATCAATTTAAGTAGTTTGACTTCTTTTAGATGCATAAAAACAAATATTTTTCTTGTTCTGCCTTCTGTTCAGATATTCTAAAAGAAAGGCGGTTTTTAAACTAGCTGTGAAATTTTGAAATTGTATCATCTCAATTACGTACGCAATTCATATTGGACCTGTTTTAGAATCCGTATGGACGTTCTAAAATTAATTCCAAGGTATAGAGATCAATCGGACCGATTGCTGAGCCCCTGAGATGAAAGATTTCTTTGACGACCACTGTAGCAACATAATGCATACATACATTTTAATTGAAAGTAGAACTGATGCTCTGATTAAAGTATTTTAACCGTAAAAACATTTAAACCGTAAAACTGTAGAAGTAACAAATCTATCCATAAAAAGTTAATCCAGGATAATTTCTTTGACCAAAGGGCGGGGTTCCAGCCGAGTAATGTGGGGGAAACTTTACACCTTTGAAGCTTTTGAGTCTTTAGGACCAGAGAAAAAACAGAATCTTCAAAAAACGCATCGATCCAAATATACAGGAACATTCAATAAAGGAACTACTAAACAACATTTTTTCTAAATTTATTGGTTTTACATTAAAGTTAGATAAATTTGACTTTATCTTGTAATTCAATTCTTATGAGCTGGATTTTACTTAACGTAGATCTACCAAAGTAATAAGGCCATGAATAGGTACATTGAATAGTTATAACAAAATGTTCACAGTTTTAAAAAGTTAGACAGCAAAGGGTAAAAAGGAAGAACGGAACGGATCTAAAATTAAATATCTACTAACATAAAAAGTAAAATTTTGCGTCAACGGTACAACATATAGACCTTATGTAATGTATTTGCTGTTGATAATTTCCAGCCTCGGTCCCTAATACCCTCCCCCTCTCCCCCCACGGTGTTAATTATATGAAGGGACTGTCCAACTTTAATGTTTATCATAATTCAGTCCACCCCAATTCTCGCTTTTACAATTAATCCTTCTTCGCTTTCTATTCGCTGTTTAGTCATTCACGACGTAGGAATGGCTATAGTTATCAACAAGATAATTTTTTGGGATGAGATAGAAATAGCATAGAACACACTAAACAATTTAGGAATGTGTATTATATTTTGTAGGTTAGGTAATATAAAATCATTAAAACTCTTAATCACTAAATTTTTTACCTGTGATCTTGTTAAAAGTATTTTATTATCTTCGTCATTACTTTTTAAATTATAGAAAACACAATACTATAGCGTGTAATAAAAGTATAATCATGAAAACAATGTCCGAAATATCGCATCGTCTGAATTTATCCCTACTACTGCAGACTTTCCTTGGCTACAGAGTTTATCAGGTCAGTTTACATAAGCTCCAATTTAAAAGCTGTCCAAATTTACAAAATCAGTTCATACTCTGCTATTAGTAGCTATATTGACTTTAACACTCTAAGAAACTTCCAACGCCTAACAATCGTTGCAAAAAGACTACAATATATTGTAAAATACTGGTTTGAATAAATCTACGAACTACTAATTTATTTATTAATGGATCCAACGTAAAATTTATTAACTTATTACATCATTTAATAGACTACTTAAAGCTCATCGGATTCTAAATTAAATTTCAGCACGGGTAATATTAATTTCTATTCCAGTTCACTACTAGTTTTGTCCTGTAGTGATTTAAAAAAGAATAAAAATAAATAAATTAGATCTTTTCTAGCTGACAAAGCCGTAGTGTAATTGAATCCTGGAATAAAATTATTCCTTCTTTTTATTATGATTATAACCTCTACTTAATTACGTACCTTATATTTACTTAAAAAATAAATTGTGTAAAAACAGATTTTAATACAAATGTTGTTGAAGAAACGTTAAAACCATTAATTTCATTTTTAAAAGATAAATTAAATAAAATAATGTCAAACGATAAGAACCTAAGTATAACGTGACATGGATAAACAGTAGATGCTGTGTTTACAAAATATTTAGCAAGATGGTATTCCCGTATTTTTATTTCTTATTTCAGTTGTTATAAACCCATAATTTTATTTTTAGAATAAAATGATAATGAAAATGAAGTAATTGTTTAGGAAGTGCAAGATTGTAGTGAAAATGATACTGACCAAGATATACAAACGATATATTAACGTTAAAATTATATTAACGGTAATAATGAAGATTTATAAATATGTATTACTTCAGTGATCTTTGTTATATATGACAGTAAATAATATTAAAAACATATGTATATAATTAATAGAAAATATAAAAAAATTACGTTATAGATTTTGAGTGTCTCATATTATTTTAAAATGTAGCAAAATAACCATTTAATAATTATCAAACGTTCTTTTTCTATATATATATATATATATATATATATATATATATATATATATATATATATATATATATATTTACAACCCGTTATAACAAATAGTCATTTCTGTTGGTCAGTCCCACGATTGCCTTTCCATTTTTATGACAAAATAATGTCGCAATTCTTTATTTGAGAATTATCAGCTTCAATTTTTTACACTCATGTTTATATTATTATTAAAATTAGTTTTGAAATATTTTAGCTGTGACTTGTTATTGTTCTCGGTATATACTAATATTTTGATTTTTAAACTCTAATGGAAAACGTTTTGAAATAGTAACGATATACATTTGTACTTTAATATTGCTGTGGAGTTCGCTATAACTGTAATTTATAATTTTTATGTCCATTGCAACTAACTATGCCACTAACTTTTATCACAACCGTCTTAAAAATATCATTCAACATGTTGAAATGTTACTTTGATTAAATTAATGAATGCTTAAGTACAATCAAACGCAACCGTTGAACATTATTAAAAAAGAATATGTATGGCTGAAGAAGTCGTTTATCAGACGAAACAACAAAATTAGACTGCCAGTATCATAAAGTTGGCGAAGTTTTATTGGTACTAAATTAATTACACCAGGTTTGATTGTCTTCCGAGCATACAGTAACCCCGGAGACGAACAAAGAGAGAAATAGACAATCATGCAATCCCGGTTGATGGTTTGCATGACAACGATTGCAATCATGACCGGAGCAGGAACTGTACGTGTTGCGTCCCTGAAGCGAGCCTAATGCTGATTTGAAAGAGCGTCGTTCATTTCACATGCAAATTATAGACGAGTATACCCGTACATGACTAGAGTTAATCCAGTCACTCTTCAGACACTAATGGCAATAGGAAAAGGATTATCTGTAATTTTTAGATTTACCCGCGTGTGTTGACTATTCATAAAATTTATTTATTATGAATTTGTTAAGTATAAGGACTTTATTCATAACAAAAAAAATTTGTGACATCATTAAATGAAAGTACATGTTTATTAAAGTCCTTTATAGTAAAACTCATCGATCCCTAAAGTTCAACAAGTCAAATAATGAAAATTCATAGTTTTTGTTGCTTTTGTTGGATTGAATTATTTTGCCCTTCCGCCTGTTTTACACCATCCACACTTGTCCTTATTATTGACCATTTACTCCGTGGCCTTATTCCTGACCGTCCGTTAAAACGACTAAAATGGCGACCTTCAAAGATCTTCATGATTTCTTAGAGCCTCCTTGCCACCTGCAAGACTGATGTGAACTATTTCCTCTTAATATCGACCAGATAAAACAAAACATGACCTTAATTAGCAATTATTTATTTATTGTATTAATAATTTATTTTATTTTGGTTTGGTTTTTTATTCCAATGCAAGTGAACATTTGATATGTGCTCCAAATAGTTGACATTATGAAACATTTTGAATAAAAATTAAAAACAATTATTTTTAACAATTTTACAATATTTGCATACTAATAACAAAACTATTTATCAGCTCTCACACACAAAAAATACATTTTAAAGAATGTGTTGACAATACATCATTCCGCAAAACATCCGAAACATAAAGCCTAGGTAAGTCAGTTTTACCACAGATTCTATGGTTGTTATTTGACCTACCCAAAATTTTTGGATTGTAAATAACCGTGGTTATTTCTTCATAATGAATGACCAAGTCGAAATTAGAGGGTAAAATAAGTGATTAATTGTGTAGGTGATTACTACGGTGGACTGAATTATAATACTCTGTTGAGTAGTCCCCTTCATTACCACGGTAAGGGTTACAAAAAATAAATTACAATAGGCCTTTATCTGTACACACTTTTTAGTTCTCAAAATCATATTAATAATGTTATTCTAGTCAAAAGTTCCTTACTTTTGGCCTTTACTCTATTACAATTATTACATTTATACATGACATTAATTAATTAGTCAATTTTTTAAAGTTATTGTAAATTAAATAAAACACAACGAAATGAAGTGGTCAAATATCCAGTGTTAACAAACTAAATATAAATCTGGAAAATACTATGCCTACTATTCTTTGTTATGTTACTAGTTTGTTATTGATGATGGGAAATTTAAAACAATATGTTATGTTAAAAAAGTATAACAATGAGTTTCGAGAATTTAAATCTCCCCTCTTATTCAGATGCCAAAAGCCTTAATACATCAAAAACCTTATAAAATAAAATGTGTGACAAATACATATTCAGGTGATACCTGACTGGTACACAGACACCATGGAGTCCAGACTGGAGAGAATGAACCCAAGTGATGTCACTGCGCAGGAGCCTAGAGCACAAACAACACATCACACCTGATCCAGCGAAGGTAGAACACCGTAGCCGAAAGAAGAGGGTAGATTTGAACCTTCGAAACGTTATACTTTTTGTAACACATAATGATGGCAAATATAAAAAACTCTACTATAACTACTAATTATTGTACTACTAAGTAATAATAATATTCACATTTAGTAAATTGTATCAAATTATTAATAGACCTACTCACATTGGAAACTGTAGTAATGTCACTAAAATAAACAGTAGCGTTTAAACATACAAAAATATCAATTTTACCTCCTATTAAGTTCATTAAGTATTCTTTGATGCAATTTTTCCAATGAGTTTTAGTCTTAAACAGCGCTTCTAATAAAAGCACCGCAACAATGATTATTCCAGATGAAATACAGGATAACCATAATCAAAAGACGTAACAGAACGTATTAAAAGAAATACTGAATTATCTCATTGATGGACAAACAGACGGACGGACTGCCCTTTAACCTTTTGTCCACAAAATAAAAAAAGTTCTTCCTTGGACCAAGAGGAACAAATCTACACAGTTTCAAGTCTCTATGACCTTTCTATCAAGAGCTCACGTACAGTCAGGTCGACAGACAGACATATGGACTGCCTTTGACCTTTTGTTCACAAAATAAAAAAAAGTTCTTCCTTGGACCAAGAGGAACAAATCTACACAGTTTCAAGTCTCTATGACCTTTCTATCAAGAGCTCACGTACAGTCAGGTCGACAGACAGACATATGGACTGCCTTTGACCTTTTGTCCACAAAATAAAAAAAAGTTCTTCCTTGGACCAAGAGGAACAAATCTACATAGTTTCAAGTCTCTATGACCTTTCTAGCAAGAGCTCACGTACAGTCAGGTCGACAGACAGACATATGGAATGCCTTTGACCTTTTGTCCACAAAATAAAAAAGTTCTTCCTTGGACCAAGGGGAACAAATCTACACAGTTTCAAGTCTCTATGACCTTTCTATCAAGAGCTCACGTACAGTCAGGTCGACAGACAGACATATGGACTGCCTTTGACCTTTTGTCCACAAAATAAAAAAGTTCTTCCTTGGACCAAGGGGAACAAATCTACACAGTTTCAAGTCTCTATGACCTTTCTAGCAAGAGCTCACGTACAGTCAGGTCGACAGACAGACATATGGACTGCCTTTGATCTTTTGATCACATAATCAATAACTACACGTTCAGTGGACTGTGAGAAACGTATGTAGAACCAAGCTTCACGTCTCTGGAACCTTTAAATCGAGAGTTATCTTACAGAGACAAACAACGATATTATTTCAAGGCCTTGTCTTTAATAAAACCTATTACAAGCACTTTGGCCATCGTTTTGTTCGATTAAGTTCTTAAGTTGTTATTTGTTGATCAATTACAAATTTTAATTCCATTGAGATGTATTTCGTTTAAAATTGATCTCGAGGAAATTATAATAATAGCATTGGAATTCCAGAACAAGAACAGAGTACTCAATGTTATTGAAGACGTTCATACCAGTCTCTTAACCACTTCATCTAATACAGCTGATATGTAAGTGAATAATCAATCGTATTTTGTTTCAGAAAGCCGTTCCTGTTCCACAGCCCAAAAAAAGTTGTACCCGTAACTCATTATAACACATTAACTATTTTTGAGAATCAACCTCGAATAAGCCATTGCCTTAAACTACAAAGTATATAAATAATTTTAATTTTATTTATGATTTTTTAAACCACATGTCATTTTTCTGGTTAGGTAGTAGTGTCCGCTGATCTGGTCAGTCTGACATTTCCGTGACCTATCTGATACGTGAAATGCTGACGCCTCACTGTCAGTGAGTCAGCCAGACCTGCATTGTCGTGTTTTTGTTCTGATCACGTCTCTAAATGAGACGCAATTGTTGCCCTACATGTTGAGACTATAACATTGTTGTTGTATGACTGTAGTGTCGAACCGTAACAATGACTTCGTTTATAACGTTTGATAGACGGGAAGTCTTGTCAGTAAAGAATAACATTTGCGAAGACATTTTGCGCGGGAAATGTATCTATGGTAATGGACTATGATATTGACTCTTTCTGATGGAAAACACCCGACGTATTATTGCTGTGTTACTTTCAATTGTGTGTTTTTATATCTTATACTACAGAAGGCGTATTATGTTTTGTAAACTTAAGGTATTCTCAGGAGACGCGTTCTCTATTTTCTATTCGACTAATTGCTATTTAAATTTAATTGAAATTTAATTAAAAAAATATGTTCCGAGTAGTACCAGACACTCATTAGCAATTATATTACATGCGGTGAATTAAAATAATAATAGTTATAAACTTTAAAATTCTTCTTATGTGTCTTCACTTGATACGTCTCATATTCGCCAGTTAATGCTTCTGATGTGTCACTTGAGGGTTCTCATATCCACCCTTAAATGTTTCTGGTGTGTCACTTGAGGGGTCTCATATCCACCAGTAAATGCTTCTAATGTGTCACGTGAGGGTTCTTATATCGACTATTAAATGGTTGTGATGTGTCACTTGAGGGGTCTCATATCCACTATTAAATGGTTGTGATGTGTCACTTGAGGGGTCTCATAGACACCAGTAAATGCTTGTGATGCTTCACGAAAAAATTAAGAAGGGTTAGCTATTAATTTTCTGTCAGAGCTGGTGTACCATCCAATAATTGAGTTTATTATCAACTGGAATCTAAACATTTCACTAGTACATTACACGTGCTGTTTGAGAATCAGTCTCACCATTGCCAATCTCAAAGACTGGTTATCCTGATATTTTACCACCCTTAGTGAAGTGCAAATAACAACTGAATTATCACTTGTTAATTGAAAATAAAAAACCTCTTTCCTCGTTTTACTACTATCCAATTCCAAATATATATATCACAGTTATAATTTCGGTTTACGTCGTCCTGCGGGCGTCTTAACCAGAAACTTTTTTCAGTAGATTAGATTTCACAAAGTTTTTAATAACGCAAATCCTTTTTAAATGTTACAAGGACACGAATAATAATTCAATTGCCTAGCCTTTTTAATCACAGTTGCAGTTTGTTTCATTTAATTCAATGAGATATAAAAGTTAATTAAAGAAATTTTTGAATTAAAAGATTTTATGAATAATATATACAAAATAAATAACAGAAAAACCATTAACTTTGAATAACAGGTGGTAGTAACTCACACCTTGTGTTACGTGACACCTTCGGTTAGGTTTCATGCAAACGTTTGCAGATGAAATAACTTTCTCGAAATATCTTTCTGACAGTTAGTCTACATGTATTACTTTGTCACATGTTAAAAGTTACATTATTCTACTCAGTATATTTACAGATTTATTTATTCTGTTATTTTCCAGTTTCTATCACGGTTACCCATAATACCAATGTAAAAATGTTTGGTAATGTCAACCAAATCAAATTGAATGACATGCACCATCTTTAAACTTGTTGTTGACTATTATAGAAATCCAGCTTCGTGCACAATTATATAGGTCGATTGGTTCTAAAGATATCGGGTGAAATTAAAAATTTCCTTGAGTGATACCAACAAGTATGGGAATAGGTATTTAAAATGTTCTTCCTGGTTTCAAGACTGTAACTAACTCTAATAATATGTATACTTCGTTCAGCAATTTAGCTCACGCAACAAATGTATGCATAGGTATTTAAAATGTTCTCTGCAATAGATGTCTGAGCTGATAAAGGCTATACAACAAGTGTAGGCATAGGTATTTCAAATATTCTCTCTGGCTCAAGACTGTAACTAACTGTGATATGTATACTGTATACTGCAATAGATGTCTGAGCTGATACAGGCTATACAACAAGTGTAGGCATAGCTATTTCAAATATTCTCTCTGGCTCAAGACTGTAACTAACTGTGATATGTATACTGTATACTGCAATACGATGTCTGAGCTGATACAGGCCATACAACAAGTGTAGGCATAGCTATTTCAAATATTCTCTCTGGCTCAAGACTGTAACTAACTGTGATATGTATACTGTATACTGCAATACGATGTCTGAGCTGATACAGGCCATACAACAAGTGTAGGCATAGCTATTTCAAATATTCTCTCTGGCTCAAGACTGTAACTAACTGTGATATGTATACTGTATACTGCAATACGATATCTGAGCTGATACAGGCCATACAACATTCTCCACGTCAACCACCTTCGTGTCAAAAAAAGTTAAGGAATCGTGGGCTGTAGAAATTTGAAACCGCACCTCCTCACACCAAAATGCCGGTCTGGGTATGTCACTGTAATGGCCCTACATACCCGAGCACATCAGTTCGAATATCCGTCGGAAATCCTCTTGTAAGACTTCTTGTGTGCCAGGCACCAAATCTCTTGCTCCTTTTGTTCGATACGTATGAAAATCTTCCGCAGTTGGAAGTAATTAGTTAAGATTGTGCTAATAATTGGAGAACACAACACGTAATGTGTCGTATGTTAATTTGAGTGTTTCAGTTTTGTTTTACATTTTCCAGTTTTTACCATTTTGAGACAAAACCAAGACAGAAAGAGGAAGTAAACGTAATAGACTAAGTAAGTACGTTTCCTGGCTGTACACATAGGCTGTTTTACTAATGGTTATTAAGTACAAATCGATTAACTCCATTTAAGAAATGAACACTACTTGCTACTTGATGCACATAACTACTAACTGCATGATATGTGCATATCCATGTCACTGCATCTATCACTGTTACCACAGACCCTTTGTAACATACCGAGAGGCAACCAGAGGACCGAGGAATTTATGCGAATTTTGTCTTTCTCACGCTGGATGTCCTAATAAACTAATGGACTAGCATGAACATAATTACCACAACAAAGTGAAGCGAGATATTCCTATCCCAACCATTTGCTTTTATTATAAGTTCATTGGTTTTTTTTATACTTATTACAGCTCGTAAGACGATCTTCCCGTCCATGCCTTAATGACAAGTCATATTTTTAATTTTACAGATTTAAATGAGTAGGTTGGAATTTCCGTTACATTTCTGGTAGAAGTATATGAAGACAGTAATGTTCTGAAGATTCTTACTCCTATACTCCTTCCTCTTGAGCTCCACTTAAGTCTTGAAGCTGTCGCGAGATTGACACTGAAATCAGCGCTCTATACTCACCTGATGAGACCATAATGAGATCGAAACAACTAGAAAACCTCTGTACCGTTATGAAACACTTGTCTATGACGAGGTGGTAATCCTTTACGCATCAAAGCTCCTTTAAGTATTACTACGACTACCTTATCATAGACTAGTGTTTCTTAATCTTCTCATTCTTCATGTTTACATCTTTAAAATTTATTCTAAAAGGGATCAAATAATTGGAACATACTTGTATATGTCATTTTAAAATAATACTCTCATGGTATAACCGTTTTTTTTTTTCTTTTTTTTATTAAACTGCGTGCTAAGTCGCGGCTAACTGCTAGTACCTAATATCAAAAAGAAATTCAATCCCTTGACTTGTTAGACATTTATTATTGTAGACATGTGTTTTATTGTGGAATTAAAATAAAATCTACAATTTATTGGCAGCCAATTACAATAAAACTACGGTTTAAGTGGATTAAAATGGTTTAACAATTTGTTATATGTAGTTTTTGAACACATATTTCCATATTGCAAATGTTTTTTATTTGTCAGTTAGCAAAATTATCAAAGATATGTACATTCACGCATACAAAGGCGTATGGATGCTTAGAATAAGGGGGGAAAGTTGCATAATTTGTTTATTTATTTTGTCTTTACTTAGTCCAATGGTCGGCTATTCGAGTAGGCATTGCAAAATTGCAAGCATTTTACAATTCAGGAGGAATAGGAGGAGAGAGGGAGTGAAAGATAAAATATAGATTGAAAGAGGTAGAAATATGAGTTATCATAAGGCTATAAACATGTTATACCTTAGTATTATTAATGGCTTCATGTCTTAGTACTTAAGAAAGTTAAAAAATTTACTTTGTAATTCTCTTTGGAAATACATGTTAAAGCAGTAATCTTAACCTTATTTGCTGTAAGAAACTGTTTCTGAAATTATTTTACTCTTAAATCTGAGGAAATCTTTGTGTACTGTTAATCTATGTTATAGAACTACAAATTAAAACCTTTTCATTAGTATTTTTTGTAAAAACATCAATATTGTACATTTTGCTTGCTTGTAGCAAACAATGAAAGTTATTAGTAGTTACAATGTTATACGATGTTATGAATGTTACAATGGGTTTGAGCCCAGCAATACGGCATCGTCACACATCCCCAGTGACACACGTGCTTTCATCTCTTACCTTACTATGTGTCTGAGTTTTATCGGGCTTGTGCCCAGCAATACGGCATCGTCACACATCCCCAGTGACACACGTGTTTTCATCTCTTACCTTACTATGTGTCTGAGTTTTATCTGGCTTGTGCCCAGCAATACGGCATCGTCACACATCCCCAGTGACACACGTGTTTTCATCTCTTACCTTACTATGTGTCTGAGTTTTATCGGGCTTGTGCCCAGCAATACGACATCGTCACACATCCCCCAGTGACACACGTGTTTTCATCTCTTACCTTACTATGTGTCTGAGTTTTATCGGGCTTGTGCCCAGCAATACGGCATCGTCACACATCCCCAGTGACACACGTGTTTTCATCTCTTACCTTACTATGTGTCTGAGTTTTATCGGACTTTTTACCCAGTAAAATTTGTTTTATTTAAAGAGAGTTACTGACGATGGACGATTTTGAAGGGCAATAGAATTTCGAACTTTTACCATCGTTATATGTTACAAAAGGTATAACGCTACGTTTCGAGGATAGAAACCTACCCTCTTTCTCAGGTGTAAAACATTTAATGCTTAAATACTAATTGCACTTACAATCTTCAACTTTCAGCAATGGACTGCCACTTCAAAAGGTATGCATCATACCTGACTTGTACACGAACAGGTAGACGTTCAGAGTGGAGGAAAAGGATCGAAGCGGTGTCACTACAAATACGTAAAGAGTACAAATAACATGTCACACCAGCACATAATGAATTATAATCTCTAATTACAATTAATTATAAATTATTTATTGTAAGTAAATTGAACTGTAGGTATTACTTGTAACTGAAGACGAGGTTGAATTATCAGTAGGAAACCTGGAAGTGTTAATTTGTTGTATTAGGTATGATACGTTTTCACCAGAAAACAAAGGGTTTAGAGTTTTATGTAAAATTAAAAATCTACAAATGACATGGTTCTGAAGATATCTTGCAGATATTTAGGCTACCTATTGAATTACTACTGTTACTTAAATCAGTGAGTTACAGCAGTGCAATGCCGCATTTATAGTTTTTAAACGATTTTTGTCTATGTTTTATGCAGTAGGAATTTTCGATTCCTGAAGAAAAGGATGGATTTTAATACTTGAAACATAATGTTATACTCTTTGCAACAATGATAAATTATCAAAATCCTATTATCATTTAGTAAAATGTATTATTTTAAAGAAATCATCCGATATACTTCTATTATGACTATAAATCTAAAAAGCTAAAAAAACATATTCTTTCATTCCACTATAAAAATTGGAAGTTTATATAATTATTTTATTGAACAACAATTTCACTAGCTTCGCCAAACGATTTTTCATTAAATTATACCTTCATTTCACAATCACGCCAAATTAACTGTAAAAACACCAGGACAGACATAAAGTAGTTCATATGAATAAAGTATAGCATCACTATAGCAAGTGATCTGATGATAATGCTCTTGTTAAATAATTCTGAATTGAGTTTATAGAAGTCGCTTTAAGATATTTATCATGGTTTTTTACAGTTTTAAAGCTTGGGTCAAAACAATTACAAAACTAAAATATGTAGAAACAGGAGAATAGATATTGGTTACTTACGAGTATACTTTGTTTTTTACGTCAGTACTAATAATCAGTAACTCAAATGTTGTATGTTGTATTTTTTTATTTTCGTGTTTACAAATAATATATAACAATAATTATTTCGACCAATTATGATTTTGAACTAATTACGCATATTAAAAGTGCATTAAGCTGATATTATACTATTTTACATACATTTTTAACAAACCACCTTCACATCGAAGGTTGCGTCATAGTAACCTACTGCTGTGGTCAGTCTGACATTTACGTGACCTATCTGCTGCTGACAAAGTGCTGACGCCTCGATGTCTGCCAGCACCAAGATCTGCCCTACTTACTTCATTGCCCTCAACGCGTCCATGTCACTACAAGTTACCTACTGCTGTAGTCAATCTAACATTTACGTGACCTATCTGCTGATTACAAATTGTTGACGCCTCCATGTATGTCAGCACCAAGATCTGCCCTTCTTACTTTATTGTCCTCAACGCGTCCATGTTACTACAAGTTACCTACTGCTGTGGTCAGTCTAACATTTACGTGACCTATCTGCTGATTACAAATTCCAAAACAACGATTGGGATCAACGAACTTTGCTTGAGCTCTACCAGTTAGGCTATCGTTTAACTCTGCCAGTCTCAGTGATTACATCGTTCAGGTTGGAATTAACAACTTTACAATTAGAGATTTCAACACTCAGAGAGTTACAATCAAAAGCCTTAACAACGATTAATTGTTTTTAATCATTTTGTAGAATAGTATACACAAACATTGTATACTACGTATTAAGTTACGGCAAACCAAAGTCCGAAACAACGATTGGGATCAACCAACTTTGCTTAAGCTCTACCAGTTAGGCTATTGTATAACTCTGCCGGTTTCAGTGACTACATCATTCACACTGGATTTAACAACTTTACAATTAGGAAGTACACTCTTGGGTAACACTCTGAGTCACAATCAAAAGCCTTAACAACGAGTAATGTATTTTGTAACATTGAAACATTACTTGAAATCTAATACGAAAGCTTATACGAAATCTACCACGTATAGGGTGTTTTCAAACCTTTCTGATAGAATTTTGGGGATTTATTCTTCGGGTCAAGGCAAACAATGTAATATAAATACTGGTCAAACAAACCGTTAAACCTAATAAGATTATTTCACTTTTTAAAGCATAATAATAACAGTTGCTGAATTTGTACAACATCGTTTTGAAACATTTATTATAAAAACTGGATGTTAAATAATGTAGATATAAGTTTGCAACTGTTAAAAAACACGGTTAATTATTAGTCAACATGTAAAAAATGAACCTATTCTGTTCATTACAACATATAAAAAGCTACATCTACATTATGTACTGGCAGATTTGTACTGTAACTTATACTATTATATATAAACGTAATGGTGCCTCTCTGAATCTGTATGTAATTTTCTCAATCATGTAAAGACTACTGGACCGATTGTACTGAAATTTTACATGGACATTCTTAGGGTCTCTGGTTAACAAATACGCATATTACTACTGTATTCGAATATCCCTCTAGGCTACGGTCCACTGGTCTCGAAAACTCAGTTTTTGGCTTAACCAGCAAAAGTAAGTATTTAAGACATTATTATGTAACAACTCAATCATATGTTTGGTTACTTTAAGTATAATTTTAAATTGTTTTATGTTTATAGATTGAAAACATAGAGAAGGTAAGTTTTAAAAGTAACAACACTTCTTATTTCATCCATTTCTGTAATTAATGCTAAGACCAAAGGCTACCCAGGTAATAAAACTGGTAAATTTTTAGTAAATATATATATTTCAAACTGTAAATTTGTGCAAATACCAACCATGTAGTTCTTTGTCAGTAGTGCAGTGCAAACATATTTAAACATATTATAAAAGCCATCTCAGTTGCTCTTTTCCTGTTCTTTTATGTGACAAAAGCAGGGTTTTCAGAACTGCATGTTTTTTATCGGGATAACAAAGCAAACTAAACTATGATATCAGACATATAGTCGAATAGATATAACTTCCGAATCGGCGGGGCGGGGCGTTCTGACGTTGGAGTGATAGGGAGACTGCCTGGTTGGCTACCTGACCAATAGGAGCGAGGAGCGTATGACGCGGTTGCCATAGCAACAGGCACTGTTGCCACATCGGCAAAGGCATATTGGCAAAAGCGGTAGGCTTATTTTACTGCACGCTGGTACATCTGGAGGGTTTGTTCCTAATTATTGCTTGTTATTTGCTTCAAAGCAAACCACAGACTACCATGAAGAAATGAACCATGACACTTTTTCAAAATGGTTCAGAGAATCACTTCTACCTAACCTTTCTGCTCCATCGGTTATTGCTATGGACAACGCCCCATACCACTCCAAGGTTTTAGATAAGGCCCTAACGCAACGTAACAAAAAAGCGGAAATTCAGGCGTGGCTTCGCGAGCATAACATACAATTTGCAGAAGATTTTACAAAAGCCGAGTTGTTAGAAATATGTGAAATGAATAAACCACCAAAATGAATAAACAACCAAAACATTTAACATGACTGAAGTTAGGAGGTTAACCGAAGAAGGACTTCAACAAGTTACAACCGTAGAATGGACGGATATCGTAAAGCACACAAAAAATCTATTTTAGAAGCGTGGGCACAAGAAGGTCAAGTTGAAACAGCAGTAGAGGAAATGATATAATTCACGTGAATAGAGATGACAGTGACAGTGAAACTAGTGACCTGGAAGATTTTGCTGACGAATATAGAGTGCAAACTGATTAAGGAACACAGGAAATATACGTCAACAGAATGTATGCTGACGGTGTTTGAAGTATTTTGACAGCCCCCGAAATAAATATATTTGTGTTGTGAATGCAATATTAGGTTTTCAGAGTACCCAAATTATTTGTCCTTCATGATATCCGAATTATTTAGTAGTTGTAGATGGTAACATATTAATATCGCACATATTTGTGTTAAATTAGAGAAATTTCGTTTCTGATTACTAGTATAAACAATCAAAAGACAACACACACTGACGCGTTGTTTGTTGGTAAGTACGCTGGCGCGCACCGTCTCATGTTCTCTTCTCAGTGTTCGGTGAGAAAGTGACCGCTCACGGCAGTGCCCGCACCAACGTGGCAACACCGCGGCATCAGTCTCCCCACTGCTCGCTGACCCTCCACACCCTTCCAATTCGGAAGTTATATCTATTCGACTATAACTTATACCGAAAGCAAATTACAATGGTCGAAAATGGACGCTTTAAGGGTGAAATGAGCTTCCGATACCTGTGTATGTATATACATTTTCTTTATTTGGATAACAAGCCAAAACCAACCATAGCGTAGGAAATATAATACATTCGTACCAGAAGTGCCCACACACGCGCAAAACCTAAAATAAAAACTATGCGGAATTCCGCCCAACATCTTGACGTAAGTACAATAATAATTCGATGACATCTCATACTTACTGTTTTCATGTGTAATAAGTAACCCCTGCTCTAGAATGAATCGAGATAGATACATAAACAGCTGAGAATTGTTGGTCAGCTGAGCGTATGTTGGCAGAAGCGAGATAAATATATAAACAGCTGATCATTGTAGAACAGCTGAGTGTTTTTAACAGAGCTTTGGATTGCAAGTTGTGTTGAATAATTGCCGTTACCAATTTGATGTACTGGTTTATTGAAAGTTTATACCCTTTGATTTAGTAATAACGATAATCTGGTGCTGTTAACCATTCCAACATCTTTAAATTATTATAGCCAATAAAAATAATGATTATTCATTACTACCATTAAGTTAATCAATCTCAATTCCAGATTAATTAAATTTTAAATTTAAAAATAATTACAAAGGAAACAGAAATGTTTGTCAAACAAAAGATATAAATGAATCATATAGAGAGAGAGAGACCAAAGAATACAACGATTGCTAACTTTTAATGTAAGCACGAGCCAAGCTATTTGAAAGTTTTCTTTTTGGATTGAACAGTGAGAAATCCAGCTCTGGAACTGTGTACTTTATACTGCATTAATATATCTTTATATGACTTGAGATGGGTTCTTGCTTGTTTTAACACTGCAGCATGTTTGATCTTTTCTCAATGCATCTTATGATTATTTGTGTATAAATAATATGATGTAGCATAATCATTATACTTATTATGTTATGTTTGCATATGTCCGATGTACTTGGCAGAGCGGTTATGGCAGGATAAGCAAGTGACATACCGACGAGTTTGGTTGCTTTTAACATAGGATACCGCCGAGCGATCATGCCCTTGCAGCAACCTGCCTGCTAGACCAAATTTAGTCTAAAGATGACTAATTTTTAACCCAAGAAAAAATTAAAAATACTCACAGTTTTTGATAGTATATACTGTTTGAATTTTTGTACGATTGAGTGTGAAGAATATGGATTCTTTTCTGAACAACTAATAAAAGTACTAAAACATTTATAAGAGTGAATGCGTATTAATCATATATTATAAACAAACACCTCCTCAATTCGGAGACTAAAAATATGGATGTTTTCTGAACAACTAATAAAATTACTACAGAATTAATCATATATTATAAACAAAAAACCTAATATAAAATCATATATTTTAAATTTGACATTTCACACAATTTTAAGACTAAAAATAAGAATATAAAACTATTTGTAGTTTATCATTGTTCTTGTTGGCTAAATTTTGACCACCAACACAGCCAACTCAGTGGTTTCCAGGTTAAGTATTAGAGACAAACTTTCTCTTAAAATGTCTATTACGCAAGTGGCTTTCAAAGTCAAGACACAAGACAGGACGCCAAAGAAATTGTGAAGAGGGAATGGGGCCCTTTCTGCCAAGATCACACAAAATATAACCAGCTGAATTGTGGTATAATCTCAGTTTCTTCTATTGCTACTATAGAGAAAGCCATTAGTATTTCACTAATATATGTGGTCGTTGAATTTTACATGATGTCTAATTTTAAAGACCTCTTTGGATATTCCAGGGATTATTACTAGTAATCTGACAAAAATGTATTAAAGGCTTTTTTAAATTAGAACTCTCTTTCAAGGAAAATCATACAAAACCTCATAAAGCACTCAACTTATAGAGGTCGAATTTTGTTGCAGTCGTATATTTAACGTACCTATAAGGTAAAAATAACAATATCTTCAGTCATCTTCAGTACTTTAAATAGGTATACACTGATTTCAATATATCGAAATGCATGTATCGCTCTGTAAATTAGAGTATGTGGTGTTAGTGTCAATACACTAATATAGCCAGGTTACATTACCTGTTATAAATGCTTTGGAGTGCAGCAAGATATTACAATCTCAGCCATTTGCTGTGGTTACACGTGAATTGGCTGTACTTACACTTTATGTGGCACGTAAGTCTTGCTACCTTCATTGCGTTTAATGGTGTATCGTATTTCTTTATTAAAAGCAATTTTGTACCGCAAACCTTTGAATTTGGTAATTTTGTCGTCTAAAATTCTTATTTTATTTTAAAATAAAAACAGACGAAAACTTAAAAATAAAACAATCCTCATTGGTAGTTTAGAAATTACAACACAATTTTGCAACCGTTATGAGATTAATATTCGACACAAGGTTTCTGTACAATGTTATAGTTATTGGTTGAAATATCCCATTCTCTATACATTCGTATATGAAAGCGTTTTTTTCTATAAGCAAGTCCAACTTATTCGTAATAGTTATTTTATAATAAAGAAATATATTGATGAAAAATACAAATATTTATTTGTCTCCATTTATACATAACCTGTCATTTAGGAAAATTGTTATATGCTATTTATAATTAAACCAAGTGCTTCAGAATAATTCCTAGGTTTACATAATGTATATGATAGTGTTGTTTCAAGTTAAAACCCTCTCGAAAATTTAGACCATTAAATTGGCATTGAATAGTCTAATAATTCAGTGTTTAAATGATAAAGGTTCACCATATAAGTCGTTCCATTTGTATTATTTAGGCACTTTTTTGTATATTATAGGCAATGTAGAGTTCAGTAATGGTGCATGTCCATCCATGGTATTTTGCTTAGCGTGATTGTCTTTTATTGAGTAGGACGTTGACGTCACTAAAAAAGACTACGTAACCTTAAAAGTTCCTTTTAACCTCCGAAGAAGTAGCACGTTAAGAGCATTTCTCCTCGCTTATACTGAAGACACTGGAAATGCTATAAAACTGCAGACTCCAAGTATGCTGCTAGGTTGTAGTAAAGAATAAGATTCTATATTTACGGTTGCAGTTGTAATAAAACCTGGGCGAATCGCCGACATTAATGTTACAAGGGATCGTATTTTATTGTTTGAGCCCAGCCGTACGATATCGTAGGCATCCATTGCAGTACGTGTCCTCGTAACTCACCTTACGTTAATGGCTCCGTTTGACCTTCCTTTTACGCTATAGTACTATAAAACATACTTAACAGACTGTTTAACACAGTTAACACACATTCAGGTATGTTGCAAAGTGCGGTACTTATTTTAGTAAGCTTTGAATTACAATTGTAAAGCTTTTTATGCGTATTATGTTGCAGGTTTTTATTGCTATTTCATTCACATATCAAATCGCGGATATAAAATGTTTAGGGTACAATTTGTTGCTCCTAACATAAAATTTGGGTCGTGATTTGTACCATAAGACCTCATAAAATGTTCTATATAATTTAAAATTTGTATTATATGAAATAACTCAAATATTGATTACTATTTGTATTTTTCTGTCTGTTCAGTTACCATCCTGTTCGTTTAATATGTGTAACTAAAAAATGTAGAACAAACGTTATACATTGAACTTTAAACGTTTGATTGCAGATGTTTTGTGAAAAAATAAAGACTAGCTTCCAGCTTTCAAGAATGTAACCAACTCTCATGTACTTTTAAAATAAGAGAGCTTTTTAACTGTCCAAATAATTTATTTAGTAATCTTAAGAAAAGTTAAGATAATATTTCATTGTTGATTTCCAAAATATTGTGGGTTTTTGTAAGATGGTGTTTATTATAAATGTAGAGTAGGATTTGTGATAACCACTGAAGATTATATAAACAACGACTGAATCAAGTCGTTGGCTAGTTGAATGTTATCATTATGATACAAATCATCAATTTCTCAAGAAACAAATGTTATGTCTTACTTTAACACACAAACAAACTCTTGTTTGCTTAACTTATGCAAAGCCTCTCCGCCAAATTTTGCAGCATTGTCAGTCTTAACGCAAGGAAAACATTAATCAATTTTGGTGGATGAAGATTCAGGGTAAGTGCATATTTAAGGCAATATTTGTCCCTGGAGAAGAAGATAGGATTGAAGATAAAATTTATATATCTACTGAAATATGTTTTCGCACTTAAACGAAATAATCAAACCCCTGATTTTCATCCATTATATTACAAGGTAGGAGTACGCCAATCCACACGTCTTTTCATTCAGATGTACTGCGGCAGACATACAGACAATCGAACAGAACAATACCTTTTAGACCGTCTCTGTAGGCAAAAGAGAAATTGTACCACCATACTGAGTGAGATGCTTCAATGACGCTCAACTAAAATCTATTGTTGGACGCAAAATTTAAGTGAATAAATTCCTACACGTAAAGTCACCGAAGTATTATGTCTCAAGTTAAAATCACACATGATTAGACCCAGCGTTACTACACATTCATTTATTCTGCTATTTTCTCGTTCCAGTCTTGGTTACCCATAAGACCGATGTTCCACCCAAATTCCATGGAATTACATGTATCATCATTGAACTCAGTGTTTCCTATGTAGAAATGAAGCTTCACGCATACTTTCTTGTTTATGGGTTAGTTGGTTTTCGAGATACCATGCGATCAGACAGAGAGAAATTAAACTTTTGCCAGCCCCTCGAGTGATAGGCTTTGCTAACGCTCAGCCAATTGGGTTTTTTTACCAGAGGCATTTTAAATGTAAGGCTTTAATGGTTGTATGTCACTTTTTAATGGTATTTTGAAAGTAATCTTAAGTAAATCAGATTTTGAAGAGCGACGTACTCTACCGTAAGAAATATACGGGTGTACGTGTATTTCAATTAGTAAATTAATTACATATTCATAGTTCAAAAGAGATTACGTAAACTACAAGACTTACGATATGATTTAGAGTGGTGCGTGGACATACGTTAGGTATATTTAGACATTTGTATACAAACCGAATCACACCGTTGGTTCTTTGCTGTGAAATATACCTCAATCGTTTACTTATATTTTACGTTTCGGTAATCTACGTTGTAAAAGTAATATTTTCCTTATTTAAAGTTGCTTTTGGCGATGGGAGATTTGAAAATAACAGATAATTTTGGACATTTGCCATCGTTTAGTGATAAAACCTTCAGCAGGCCTAACACTACGTTAACAACTAAAACTATTCCTCAGGTGGATAACTTTAATCTTGTAATATCAGCAAATCATACAAATCACATGCATAAATCTGGGATCACAACAAACATGATGTATGTCAGTTGCATTAACACTGTATCTAAAACATGCACTTACCATAACTAACACCGATTACTATACACTGAAATAAATGCTAAAGGTTTGCAGTACGTGTGCTAGCAATAACTAATAGTCACGAGCCCAGATCTAATCTATCATATACGGGTGTAGACCCTTAAGTTGAAAATTTTCAATATCTTTATCTACTTATCTTACAGTGATATAACTATTACTTACATGCTTGATTGTCTATTTTAAGCGTCTCAGACTAGGAAAAATATAATATGAAAACATTACTGTTTCATATTTTTAACCATTTTAATAACTTCCCATTTCGACGTCCACTTAAATTATCATGAACTGACGATCGATTTTTGTCTTGGAAAAACATCCTCTGTGTATCAAGAAAAACCAGGTTGTCCGCTTATAACGCGCAAGTTAGCTCACGGCTCCTACACTATAAGAGGAGGCCAATAGCCCAATAGCCAATAGACAACGGTGATCATCACGGCAGAAATAAGATGGCAGACAAATCAAGGGTATTCTTCTATTAATTCATCTAGATAAATATCTTATAAAGATGTCATTTTCCACGTTTATTTATATGAACACAGTTTTATTTGTTTTTGAGCTCCTGGGTCCATTGCCTCACCGAGGGAGTATAATGGACTGGGATTTTGAATAATTCAGTGAGCATGATACACTCTGGGCAGACATTTCTCTATCCTAAATGGCCAAGCAAAAACGAGAGGGTAAAAAGGAATGAAAACTCAATTTTGTTTGGGTTGGATAGCTGCTATGCCCATTGCCTCACCGAGGGAGTATAATGGACTGGGATTGTGAATAATTAAGTGAGCATGGTATACTTTGGGCACACATTTCTCTGTCGTAAATGGCCAAACAGAAACAAGAGGGTAAAAAGGAACGATTAACTCACTGTGAAAGTAGGCTGAGCTAAACTCAATTAGGATTGGGTTGCATAGCTCCTGGGTACATTGCGATACATAGGGAGTTGGTTAGTTAGAAGTATGATGGCCTGGGATTGTGAATAATTCAGTAAGCACACATGAGCTCACATTTCTGTTGTCTAAATACATAAGTGAGAATATTGTTCGCATAAAATGTATATACATTTTTCAAATAACCAAACTTTTTTCACGAACTGCTTTCAGAAAGTCCATTGAATTATCACCAGTCCATTTTGTGCTTAATATTTCAGCGCGTAATAATTCTTATTCTGAAGGTAAAATATTGAGATTCAGTATTTGGTACAAATACATTTATTAAGGCCTCATTGCCTGTATAAGTCACCTATGAGTAATATCACCTCAAAATATTGCACTCCCTTTAGGTTGAGATACGTTCTGTCTGTTAGACAATGTTAGTATATTTTATCATCTAAATAATAGTTTATTTAAAAAAAAAAAACTCATTTTAATTTAATTTTAAAATTGTTATGATTATTTTATTTAAATTATATAATTATAGTTTAAAGGTGTATTCATTGCTGTATTATTGAATGGCATTTACTAAGATACGTAGATTATTTTTATTTCATTTTATTTTAGTTTCATCGTTTATGCTTTTAGATTTTTAATTGTATCTTGATTCTTGTTTTTAATTCCATTGTATCATCTTGTTTCATTCGTTATTTGTATATATGTAACTACTATTTATTTAACTTGATTTCTTGAATATTGACTAACCATTATATTAGTGGCATTTTAACGTAATCTATTATATATAGGTATAGTTGTGATATGAAAAGTTTCCACAAATCCACTGGTGAATTCACGATGACGTTATTGAGGTTTCTTGTCAGGTAAAAATAACATTTACAATGACGCTGCTTAAGTAACAGTGACTACGTTATTGCCTCTCCCAGAAAATCAATTTTCCAAATATTAGGAAGGACAAACATTAGTTTTAAGTATAAGTATTGAATGGAGATATCCTTACCGACCATTCATATTCTAGTCTCTTAGTTACATTATAGAGGTTGAACTAAAACAGCCCTAACCCCGCCATAAAATTTCGGAAAGATTTCATTTCATTATAAGCAGACGATGAAAAAGAATAACATTCTCACTCTTTGCAAGGTTGTTTTTATTTGAAACTAGCGGGCCCGGCGCGCTTTGCTGCGCATTTCAATAATTTTTTGCAAAAGTTGCCCGCGGCTTCGCACGCAATTTCCCGTTGAAAACCGTACACTATAATCACTTATTCTTTTTCTATCACATTCTAAACATTGCTGAGATAATTGATAGTCGTTCCATCGTGAGCCTCTTGGGCGTATTATGAAGGTATGTACCATATTCCTGCCTCTATCTAGCTGTTACCCACGGCTTCGCACGCAAATCTTAAGAACCGAAGTCCTTATATTACTTAGTAAATTTTTTTTTTTTACTATAATAAATTTTAGATTAAATTAGTTATATCTCCGATGCCACGATTGAGCTTGCTTTGTTGTCTCGATCGAGAGAATATGTACACACGGAGTTTTGAGAACCATACTTCTGTCAAAAAAAACAACTAAGGTTGATTTTATAACATTCTTTATATTTGTAGCCAACGTAAGATAGTAATTATGATATCTGCATTACTCTTCTGATCAAGCATGAGCATGGTTTATATTAAATAAATATTGCAGTTAAAGGTGAATTTTTACGTCAAATTTGAATTGTATTATCTGGATAGTAAAGTCTATGTTTAACAGTGATTGCAAAAACAGTTTAAACAAAATTTGTCGTTTCTCTTAAGCTTACTCTATGCTTTAAAACTATAAGTGTAATATATGTTTACAAAGAACAGCTGATTAAAAATTTGAAAAGACGTTAACATATGTTTGCTGCAATGCATTTCTTATGGGTATTTCTGTAACCAGTGGGGCGGAATCCTGAATCGGGAAAGGGATGGGCATAGCTTATAAACCTTCTCCGTGGAAAAATACATATACGTACAAATTTTCATCATGATCGGTCCAATAGTTCACGATTCCATAAAGGACAAACATACAAACATTCATTTTTATATATATAGATAATGTCATATTTTTACCCTTGTAATAGTTTTTATTATAAAACTTTTCTATACTATTTAAGGGCTAGAAAAGTCAGCCTCATTCGTAAATCTTGTCATGCAATTACGCATTCTTGGGTAGAGTGTATTCGAAAAAATAAACAAGTCAAATAAGAAAGAAATGTGGCTGCTACTTGAATTGGTGGTTGATCAGTTATCTTATACTTCTTCAAGAAAACCTGCTTCATCATCACCTTCTAGCTTTTAGGCTCCAGCTATCTCTTACAGAATTTCTATTCAAAAAATAAAATCAGAGCTCTAGACTTGTTAAAATTAAAGAATTCATTTACAAGTTTAAACGCAAGCCATGTAAGAATGGATATTGTGGTATAAAGGACAAAATTATTTTAATTCAAATTTCTAGACATTTGCTATACATGTTAACATGTTTTCGCAATAAACAATTTGACTTTGACTTTGACTTCGGGTCAACATGGGAGGCTTCGCATTTGCCCACAGCCGAGAACATTCTGACCTTGAAAGTGAATGTCAATGAACCTATATTTATAATTTCTCCTTCGCTCTATGCACTGTATATCTCGTTTCTCATCAGTAACATTCCAGTCAATATAACATGCAAGAAATCACTTCACCGTTTAGCTTGTTATACCATCATTTTCACATTGGAAGCTAAGCTAAAATATTGAAGCTTTGTATTAAATTAACCAATCCAACAAAGTGACCAATTCATTCAGTCATTTAATGATCAGTTACTAAAAAGTGTCATGTTATTGACCCGCTTAATATACTTAGTTTATCACGTTGTAAACATGGTTATTGCCCTTAGGACCTATTTAATCAGAGTCACTTTTTGATCATTATAAATCAAGAATCAAATGACCCAATTTTTATCATTTTCAATATAAATGTAGAGGTAACAGAAGAGGGAGAAGTTTCACGCCAAATTTTAACTCTGTGTATCAACTCGTTCACATTCATCGTCCTTACAGACATGCACCTTGATCGAGGGCTGACTTGGAATGAGCACATTGACCATGTTTGGGCAAAAATTTGCTCAGGCATTTTTGTTTTGAGGTCTTTAGCCAAATACTGTCCTTACGTCCTTACGAGTCATTACGGCGTATTACAGCTTTATTTACCCCCATCTGACCTACGGAGTGGTACTTGAGCTTACACAAACACTCAGTTTCAAAGAGCATTCTGACTCCTAAAAAAAGGAATTCGAGTAATCGCCAACATCAAATTGAGAGAGTCGTGCTGGGAAGCTTTCAAGAAAGTGCAGCTGTTGGACTCTGCCGTGTCTCTAAATTTTGGAAACAACTGTGTTTTGTATGAGTAAATGTGCCTTAACCAGTGGCCAAGGCATACACATGTATGAGACACGTGGCAGAGCTAACTACCGAACTTGGAGACACAAAATGGTGGTTTATGAAAGCCTACCCTCGCAAGCGGGTGTGCATTTCTTCAACAGATTGTCCAATTCAAAGATGCTTCAACGCCTAAGGCGTTAAAGACTCACCTCAAACGCTTCCTGGTGTCCGAGGCGATTCATAAGTCGGGTGATTTCATAATGCATTCTATAATGCGGGTGAGTTTTTGGCATTCGACTGGGAGACCGCCCAATTAGAAGACACTATGTTGTACTAAGTGGGTTGCATTGGTGATTAATGAAAGAGGCGTGATTGTAAAATGGTATGTATTAATATGTATTGTGTGTAAGAATGCCTGGAATTTTAGAAAACCCGTATTGACGTTTGCCATACAATGTACATAGACTATTGTCGTTGCAATAAAAAAAGATTTTTTTTTTTACATAAATCGGAACTTGTTCATCACCAACCAACCGAAGAGGCTCAGCCAATAAGTTAATGAAGTTGACAAGTTACTTGAAAAATTCTTTGATTCTTTATGAATCTTTATGTAATCTAATGTTGACCTAGTTGTATTGTTAAGTCGAGTAACAGATAAAACAGTTACAATAGACATTTTAATTTGAACGCAACACCAGTGATGTGAAGTGTACTTAATGCAATATGAGTGTAACCACGGCATACCTTATTATCGTTTACTAAAAATAACCGATAATAACAAAAAAAGTGAAAAAAAAACAGATCTGGTAAACTCAAAGAACGAATTGTATGTACAATTTTGTGTTGTAATTTCCATTTTGTTGAACCATACTTCACAGGAAGTGTTTAACTTGATAAATTCTGTCATAGGGCCAAATCAATCCTCCATATCCTCAACCCTATTACAGTTTCACACCCTCTATAACTCCTGGAGCATAATACACTTTAAGTTTAACTTTAAAATTTCTTGCTATTGTAAGCAATCTAAACTTGTTTCGAACTTTTAAAATTCAAAATTGTTGCAATAATGCAGTAACTAAAATCTGCCGAAGGTCGAAGATGAGTACTACTCCAATAATTCACTGTATGGATTAGTGACTATTCACGTTAATTGTCTTATTGCATATTTACCGTACTTGACCCTAGGATGTTCACTTTTAGTTGGACTTCCCAATCGTATTCAACGAAGGACAGCTAGAGCCTGGCAATGCAGAAACATGCAACAACAATCCTTTATGAGTGTCAACTATTAATTCTCTAATAACCTGTAATAAGTAAAAATGTCAAATACCAGTATTTATTTTAGGAAAATTCTAGGCAAAGTTTTACAATATTCACTCTTACAAATTATGGCCATTACATACTGCTACTTTGTCGAGTACCCCAAACTTAATTAATAGATGGTCCTATTTTACTCGAAACTTTAACAATAATAATATTAACCGGCGATGTTGATAGTAAAAAAAGGAATGTATTCCCAGTCGAGTGTCCAAACGAGTGACACATGTACCGGCTCGGGCATGATTGAGATGTCTGGGACACCGAGCGACTTGTCCCAAGACCACACGCCACGCAGTCCTCGCCTTATTTGGACACAGGTTGGCGGACAGCGCGGCGGCTATGCGCTACACTCTACCGTATATCATTGTTACTGCACGCAACTCTCCGCCACACGCCACGCAGTCCTCGCCTTATTTGGACACAGGTTGGCGGACAGCGCGGCGGCTATGCGCTACACTCTACCGTATATCATTGTTACTGCACGCAACTCTCCGCCACACGCCACACAGTCCTCGCCTTATTTGGACACAGGTTGGCGGACAGCGCGGCGGCTATGCGCTACACTCTACCGTGTATCATTGTTACTGCACGCAACTCTCCGCCACACGCCACGCAGTCCTCGCCTTATTTGGACACAGGTTGGCGGACAGCGCGGCGGCTATGCGCTACACTCTACTGTATATCATTGTTACTGCACGCAACTCTCCGCCACACGCCACGCAGTCCTCGCCTTATTTGGACACAGGTTGGCGGACAGCGCGACGGCTATGCGCTACACTCTACTGTATATCATTGTTACTGCACGCAACTCTCCGCCACACGCCACACAGTCCTCGCCTTATTTGGACACAGGTTGGCGGACAGCGCGGCGGCTATGCGCTACACTCTAACCGTATATCATTGTTACTGCACGCAACTCTCCGCCACACGCCACGCAGTCCTCGCCTTATTTGGACACAGGTTGGCGGACATGTTAATATATGGGTGGAATATATAAAGCCATTAATTTAACATAGTTGTTAATATACCATTAAAGTACAGGCATACATTAAATATCGATTCTATACATAAAGCAATTAATTTAACACAGTTGTTAATATTCCATTAAATTACAGAGGCTACACAAAATATAAATGCTATATGTAAAAAGCAAATAATTTAACGCAGTTGTTAATAATACATCTCTCAATAATATTCAATAGTGCTTTAAAATTTTTATTTTAAATAAAATGAGTGTTTAAAATCTCTAATTAAAGTTGAACATAATTCACAACTTTTTCCTTGAGCACCGATTACTGGATTCTCAGAGACTATAGTTCCAACTCTGTGGCGTGATGTGCCGGGTAGCCACCACTCCCTCGGACCAATCGCCTGTTGGCTTAATCGTCGCCGTTCCAGGAAGTGAGTGACATCTATTCTTAGCTACGCCCAGTACGATAACAACGAACAAAGTATACTAATATACAGGATGTTACTACACCGTTAAAACAGCTCCAGATATCGTGCGAATGTTGCACCATTAGGTTTTTTTTCCTTCCTCAGGGAAAAGGAAAGTTGTCCCTGCGCTTAGTCCTAAAAGGACCTTTGCGCCTCCCATTAGGTAGTTAAAAAGAGATAAACTGTTCCACATGGAGTTGTCAAAGTTTAAAAAATTTTAAATAACACATAGAAAACAAAATAAATAAGGACATAATCGATCATAACCGGGCGATATTAGACCATGAATTTTAAACAATGTATGCCGAAATTTGATATTTCTACTGTATTAGATCTAATTTATATCTTATGCTGTAAATTTGTGAGCAACAATACTAATAAACCTTTTGTATTGAAGTAACCTCATTGTAAACCCCCATGAGGGTTCAATTCAAACTGGTTTATACTTTCCAGTTGAACCCACACTGAGTACAGCAAAAACACTTAAATCTCGGCAACCTTATGGATGTCCAGGAGCGGTACATCATTAACCGCAAATATCAAGATTCTAGGGTGCTAGGGAAGTTCGACAGATCCAGTGCGGGAGATGAATGTTGGAGTTGGTGGTTTCCTAAGATTCAAAGGTTATTGCTACCCTAAACATAAAGGCGTGCCATTCCCTGCCTGATTTGACTGGAGAGGCTGGTTCAGAGCTGGTTTCCTCTTCTTCCGAGGGGACATGACTAAGATTAATGCCCTAAATTCTTCCTCATAGATCTCGACAGGAGGCGATCCCTACCTCCAACCTTACCCATCCAGAATATCCCGTCACTCCGGAAGGAACGCAATGGTCCTTTTAAGACTAGGTTAATTTCTAAGCTTCTCGTCCTAAAAGAACAAAAAACCTCATTGTAAATAATGAAGTATTGTGTTTTGTACGGTTCGACAGTGAGCAGGGAAATACTGTACGGAAACTAGTTGTAGCGACAATGAATGCAAATTAAAAATTATATAAGGGTTAAAAAGATAAATCAGTACGCATCTAAAGACGAACTAGGTGTCAGAGTAATAAGTAACATGATGTACTTTAGGCTCATAATGGTATTTTATAACCTAGGGTGTATAGGGCTAATGTTTATAATCGACATTTTGGTACCATAGGTAACCTGTTAGGAGGATATCTACTGGAGTAGAAAACTTCTGCTTCTTGAACTGTTAATTACTATACTATACCGAGTCTGAGGGCGTATGTTTGGCGATATTAATGTCCTTGCATATTTTGTTTTCCAGCTTAACACGAGCTTAAATTGCTCTATTTTAATAGGTCCACTGGAAGAGAATATACATCGTAAGTATCGAAATTTTGTTTATTTTTATGCATTTTTTTTATTTTACAATGAAATTGTTTAAAACATAATTTGCATGAAATTGGATGAAACCATTCACTTTTTAACTAGACAGTTAAATAACTCCAACAAGGCCTTTCAGAGAATTAGTGTTCTTCAAATAGCAGTGTCTAACAATGAATAAATTAAATAGCATCATGTTTAAAACAACACTTAAATCTAATGCTGTACAACTTTAGTGTGTAAATTTAAATTACCTGAGTATTCCAGCTGTGTTCTTAAGCTACAGGGTTACTGCATGCTTTTTTTCATATATAGAAAAGATTATCACCATAAAAATACAAATATTCTTTAAAAAAGTTATGACAAGCACTGATTACAATATTGTTAGTTTAGATAAAGGAATTTATAAACATTATTCTGGAGTACCAAAGTTTGTCATAAGGTACAATCTTCTCTTGAATTTGAAAGGCAGATTGAAACTAAAGCAATATCCTTGCCAATTTAAACTTGGCCCTGGGCATAAACAATAAAACTTCCAGTAAAAACTCTCGTTCCATTCTATAATAACAAAATTTGCATTGTAAACATATCTAAGTAATAAACACGACAGATAAACTTTTCTTGTTTGATGAGTTACACCGAAAGCTAATGCAATGTTTCCATAAATCTTACTGAATTGGCTATTTGTGCTTCCCTTATTTCACTTATTTATCTGAAAACAAATTTTATCTTATAATAATATAGAGGAATAAAATATACATAGCTCTTTATATTATTCTCATCTCCTGGTTTTATCTCTTATTAAGGCAAATCTCAGCTAACGTAAGAGATTAACAAACTCAGGTTATCTATTCAACTCGGAGTCAATTTATTCTCTGATGTAATTAAACGATTCTCTGTAATTAAGGTGAATATCAGACAAAGCGAGGGATGTAAAATACACTGGTTATCTTCTCAACATGGTATCTTTGGTGTCTGATGTAATTAAACGATTCTGTATCATTAAAGCGAATCTCAGCCAAAGTAAGATATTAAAATACTCAGGTTATCTTCTCAACACGAGGTATCTTTGGTGTCTGATGTAATTAAACGATTCTGTATCATTAAAGCGAATCTCAGCCAAAGTAAGATATTAAAATACTCAGGTTATCTTCTCAACACGAGGTATCTTTGGTGTCTGATGTAATTAAACGATTCTCTATCATTAAAGCGAATCTCAGCCAAAGTAAGATATTAAAATACTCAGGTTATCTTCTCAACATGAGGTATCTTTGGTGTCTGATGTAATTAAACGATTCTCTATCATTAAAGCGAATCTCAGCCAAAGTAAGATATTAAAAAACTCAGGTTATCTATTCAACTCGGAGTCAGTTTATTCTCTGATGTAATTAAACGATTCTCTGTCATTAAGGTGAATATCAGACAAAGCGAGAGATGTAAAATACTCAGGTTATCTTCTCAACACGAGGTATCTTTGGTGTCTGATGTAATTAAACGATTCTCTATCATTAAAGCGAATCTCAGCCAAATTAAGATATTAAAATACTCAGGTTATCTTGAGGTATCTTTGGTGTCTGATGTAATTAAACGATTCTCTATCATTAAAGCGAATCTCAGCCAAAGTAAGATATTAAAATACTCAGGTTATCTTCTCAACACGAGGTATCTTTGGTGTCTGATGTAATTAAACGATTCTCTATCATTAAAGCGAATCTCAGCCAAAGTAAGATATTAAAAAAACTCAGGTTATCTATTCAACTCGGAGTCAGTTTATTCTCTGATGTAATTAAACGATTCTCTGTCATTAAGGTGAATATCAGACAAAGTGAGAGATGTAAAATACACTGGTTATCTTCTCAACTCGGGGTATCTTTGGTGTCTAATGTAATTAAACGATTACCTGTCGTTAAAGCGAATCTCAGCGAAAGTAAGTGATGTAACAAACTTACGCTATCTACTCAGTTCGGGTTCAGTTTAGTGTTTGATGTGATTAAACGATTTCCAAGTCATTGAATCAAAGTCAAATATCCTTTATTGCCAAGAAACATAAATACATGCATTGGCTTGCATGAAAATGACCACTCAAACATAATATTTAATTTTTTACATTATTATATTTTATATTTAATTCATTTAACTATAACATGGCCCATGCTACTGTATACAATGAAAACATTTTACTAGTAAAAATACCTTACGCTTTTTTTGAACTTATCTAGATATAACTTTATTATTACAAAATTAGTAAGTGCGCTAAATAGTACTATATCATTATAATCAGTGTGATAATAAAAATATTTAGTGTACAAATAGATAATTAGTTTTTTTTCTAAGACGGTATTTATATTTTGGGATGAGATATATGAAATAGATGAAATATACTACGCTTCTGTTTTTTTAATGTGTAAAATATAGGTATAAATACAAGGGGAAATTAGAATTTACATTTCTTAAAAATAGGTTTACAATATTACAAGACTTTTTGACAAATTCCAGTAATAATCCCCGATACCTTCTTTTTTAGGATAAAAATTCCTTTAGAATTCGTTCTTTCTGATGCCCACGTTGCTCCAGCGTAATTTAAGTAAGGGAAAATGAGAAAAATGTTGTAAAAAGAACAGAAGTGTTTGTAAAGTGTGCAAGTTTACTCAGTACAAATATTTTACCACATCTTTCGTGCTACATTATTTATATCTGATGAACATTCAAATTCCTGTTAACAGACATAAACAAGAGTTTAACATTATGTTCAGAAACTAGCATCACGTTATGAACCCAAAAACCAAGACCATCATAACGCTTTCCTGTGATTGTGAAATACAGTAATTTGGTCTTACTAGTGTTAATTGTTAAGCCATTTTCTCTGAACTACTGGACAATCATATTAGTTTCCGCACACGTTTTAACGTTCAAGGTTTCACAACATTGACTGTCTAAAGTCATTGACGTGTCGTCTGCAAACAAACACAAATGAACATCTGGAACACAACCCCTGATGTCATTGATATATAAAATAAGAAAAGAGGTCCGAGAAAGGAGCCTTGTGGGACTCCCACATTCACTGTTTGTACATCGTAATAACTACGCCTAATGGAACAAAAGATATCTCAACTACATGTCGGCGTTCCCTGAAATATGATGAAATCAATTTCTTTGCTGCATCACTACAGCAATGCTCTCAAGTTTATCTATCAGAAAAGCATGGAAAACTGAGAAACCGTATCAAATGCCTTCCGTAGATAAAAAAAAAACACCTGAAGCATTTTTTTTTTACTAACAAAATACCACAAATGAAGGTAAAGCTCAGCCAAAGTAAGAGATATACAAACTCAGGCTATCTACTCAGCTCAGGGTCAATTTAGAGTCTGATGTAATTAGACGATTCCCAAATCATTGAAACGAATCCAAAGCGAGAGATGTAACAATCTCACGCTACCTATCAATTCAGGGTCAATTTTAGTGTGTTACGAGATAAAACAATTCCCAGCCATTAAGGTGAATTTCAGCCAAAATAGAAGATATTGCCATCTCAGGCTATCTAGTCAGCTCGGGGAGAATTGGCAGAAGCTCTCAGGTGGCTGATTATAACAGTTTGTTAAATTGAGTTTTGACAGCGAGTCCGGACACGTTGATTATCTCCACGCCTCGCGCCGCAACACAAGCGAGATCTGGTTATCTTCCCGGCCTAGCCAGACGGGGTCAGGAAACTGGTAACCTACAGTTTGCTGGATTTCACAAGTCTTTCTTCAATATGTACAAGAATGTTGTTTTGTACAATAAGTGCGCGACACCCCTAACTCCAAAATGCAAAAATGCATCACCTTATCTTATTTATATTAAATTTGCTTGCTTATTAAAATTGTCCCCAAAGTGTTGGTAGCCTAGTAATCCAATACGAGCTGAACGGAGTCTAATACTTAACGCAAAGCCACAAAGTTCATTTTTACACAGTATTTTACACTACAGACGCATATCTATATCAAATTTTGCTGAATTTGGCACAACGCTTCTTCTTATGTGTTACATCGATCTCTAAGCACAGTGGAGCAATCGAATGTTCTACATATCGTAGTGCACTCTATTGAGCACCTGATGAGACAATAATTAAACATCTTCACCTAGATTATTCTTATTTTGGTAGTCTAGGTGTCTGTGATGACTAAACGATGTGAAGAGTTTTTTCGAACATCCTCGTCGCCGATGTTTTTTAGATCTCAGACGAACGTGACTCCAGATTACAAGAGTCAAGTGTGTGACGGTGTCGGACGCTGCACCAAGAGGAATGTGAACTGGAACTAAACCCAACATTCGCAGTGATTCAGAATTACACTTTTTAACAATACTTAAGAAACTGTAAATTATTTACTGTTTTCTCAACTGTGAGACAGAAGGTCGACGTAAGGCAATATAGAGTACACTATGGGCCTTGTTCTTGGATATATTCCAAGCCCGAATGAACTACTGGTATTAACAAAAGGTCAGCATATGTTAGGTTAAATGCCAAGACAATATTTCATAGCTAAGCCTCGAGACTCTGGAGCTCAACGATTTACTTCTGCCTTTAATGTGTTTTTGAAATTTTTCATTCTTTCTCTATTATTGCCATCTGCTTTTAAAAAATTAGTTAAACTTGCCAACTTACATTGCAACCTGTGTTAATTGGTTAAAATCAGAATTGTGTTTGTTACTTTAGAATAAGATAAATTTTTTAACTTTGAATGATATATCAAGGTATTTTAATGGATATAACATTCAAATTTGGTTTTTCTTAAATGAGAATATCTTATTTATAAAGTAAAAAAATAATCAACGCGAAACAACGCACTGAGGTTCATCAATAGTTTACGTGTACTTGTAATTCGTGAATGACGGGCTTATTTTGTAATACTTTAAATATATCACATTTTCACAGAAAACCTGGTTTTTATTGAAAGCTAAAATTACCAAAATGTATAAACGGCCTTAAAATTTGAATTAATATTTCATCACCTATATATTTAGTTTATAGAAATCAGCAAGGAATTTACATTATTAAACTGAGTAAACCGCTTAAAAGTCCTATTGTTATTCTGCGATATAGTAATTTGTTTTAATAATAATGAGAAAGTATAATATAATAGTGATAAGATTTGGTTGTGACAATTGTCACAAATATCAATTGACAATGGCTTGTTTAACTTCATTAACAGTTAATTAAAAAATCATTTGATTGGAGATTTTCTAAAGAAGCTGTAATTTACCACAAAACCTCTACCAAGAGCTATACATTGCAGAATCTAGTGAATACATTTTAAAATAATGGTAACGATGTTTTAATTAATCTCACTGCCAACCTAACAAACAATAAATAATTGTTCAAAATCCTTTTTGAGTCTCCTCATAGTTTTAATGAAAAGACATCCTTATGTACAATGGGTTTGGTGAACTAATGGGCATCCCACAATGTATCATTATTTTCTTTTCTACGGATTCATTATTTCTTTCCCTGTACAATAATTACGTTTCACAAAACGTGCTCTGATAAATACGATGTGTACCGAAAGAAGTAAATAATTTTGTATAAAAGTTATAGCGAAGTTTTACTAACTTAGAAAGAGTAACATACAATATAAAAAATTAAAAATTTAAAAACCTCAGGTTTTTCCTACATACTAAATACAAGTGCTCAATACGTGAACGTCGGCTTGCTTTGCAGACATATATTTTAAAATCAAATTTTTGAAGAGTGGTCTCATCAACACTTGACTGCATCATTTGTACTGCTCCAAGAGATTCAACGGCAAAGGAGGAACAAAAACTCTGTCTTTCACATAACTCCACAACATAATCACACGGAGTTGAGTCGGGCTTCGTGGAGGCCAACGTAACAGATGCATCATGTCGTCAGCAGCACGGCCAATCCAGAGCTACGGCAGACTCTCGTCAAGGCCAGTGTGGCGGTGCACCATCTTGCACCCAAAGTCATCACTGTCTTCCTCGAGTTGAGGTATCAACAATTCACTCAGCATGTTTAAGTAAACAAATCCTCTGGCGGTTGGCTCTTGAAAATAACATGCACCATGCACTTTCTTCTTTGATATAGCACCAAACACGGTCAACTTAGTTGAATCTCTCTCATGTTCAATAGACGTTCGAGGATTTTCGGTCCACCAAATTGTTACATTATGTTTGTTTACTTTACCACTAATGTGAAACGTTGATTCGACGCCAAAAACGAGTCTTTCACTGAAACCATCATCTTCCTGCAGTTCCTGTAGATCACCACAAAACTCAAACCGTTTCACTTTGTCACTATCATTCAGGCTTTGCAAAAACTGCAGTTTGTACGGAAACATCGTCAGATTTTTTCTCATAATCTTCCAAACCGTGGAGTGAGGCATTTGAAGCTCCATACCCACCTTCCGCGTTGATATCCTCGGAGAGTGTAAAACGTCGCTGGTCTTCCAGAGCGCTTTCCTTTTCTTTAGCAACCCGTGGCATTAAACTTCCAATACCAATCGTAGATTGATTTCCTATTTGGAAGTTCTCTATGATAAAGTGTGCGAAAACGACGTTAAACAGTGGTAGCAGATCGAGTTCTTTCAAACACCAGCACACAAAAAGACTTTTCTGTAAGAGTATTGACCATTTTTAACCAAATCACTAATCAACTTTTCTTGCTACATTGTTGATATAAATTGATATACAAAATGTACTTATTTTATGCATACCCAGTATAATTTAAAAAGAATATATTTTTATAACATTTGCTTTAGAAATAAATATAGGATATTAATTATATTTCTACAAAAAATATTCATGACTACACATTTTTAAGTGTAATGGAGTACAATTACTATAAATATTATTAAATAATTCATCTTTCAAACTTATTATTTAAAAATACGACAAGAAAGAATTCGATTATAAATAGATTATAAAAACATATCTCTAAAATTATAGTCTTTCAGGAGGAAGGGCGTAAAATGAGTAATAACTCAAGTGATGAGCGACTCAAAAGAAAGGAAGGATGCTTTTACTTTGACAAAGTAGGCATTAGATGATGGTTGATTGCCGATCTAGGTCAAACGGAGATCGCCGCTATTGCTGTCATTTGTAAAAGTTGAAAGCTTAAAATGTTTCGTTTATCATCTGTTTTTTATTGGTTTTGGATGAAAATAAATGGTTTTAGTTCTTCTCTTCACTTCATGATTCCATGAAGTACGTATTAATTTTCCAAAAAAGTAAGCAATAAAATTACTACAATATTTTTTCCGAATTCACATCCCTGTATAAATTAACATATAAGATACTGACTTAAGCTCATGATTTTCAAATCATATCAAGAATTTTTAAATTCGATTTTAAGCACATTGAACTTATAGTTCTTGAGAAAAATTGACAAGTATGAATATTTTGACTTACCTCAGCATAACAAAGAGCTTTTTTCTAGCTATCCGTGATATTTACATAAACATGAAAAAATATTGATATAGTAATTTGGTCATAGCAGTAAATTGGGCCAAGTACATGTAATTTTCAGAAATTGAGAACTCGAGTTCTTTTCTGAAAAGATCTTTGAGACCCAGAAACCAATTAGAGACCTGGGAAGTAAAATTTTTCTACAACTATTGAATATGGATTAAAACTGCAAAAAAAATAGTCTAAAGGCAACAAATTAAAGTTCATTTCAGAATTTTAGAAGTGTCTTAGTAGTGTGATTTTCAGGTCCTTAAAATGATCAGTTGTATACTTCTTACATATCAAGACATGCTCTTGAGTGGAGACTTCACCGTTTCGTGATATTTGGTTTATTTAACCTCGTTAGTACAGGCCTCACTTGGGGAGAGGTTGTAATTAAACTTACTTAACTAAATGTAGACAATTGCCTTCACAATTGAAGTTTATTTTCTAAAGGCTTTTAAAATGTATTAGGGTGGAAAAGAGAATTGGTTAGTTTTAGCGAATTTCTCATCTTATCATGGACTATCAGTTGGTTAAGTATTGTATTCGCCAGCAACTCCTATCAATACTTTCCTTTCCTTCTTACACTGTCATATAGAGAGCCTACGTCAGAAGAGGATTTGACGCAGTTGTACAGAGTCAGAGTTATCAAATACATAGATAATCAAGGGATGTTACATCCGTAAATCAGACATTGTTAATGACGTCACCTCAGGGGCGGACCCATAACCACTTGGGTTTGGGGGGGGGGTGACAAACATAAGTTTTCAACCGATTGCATCAAATCCAGACATGATTGTATTTTAAACTCAAAAGCCATCTAATTTAAGTAAAAGTTTATATTAAGGCTACCGGTACTAAGAATACAAAAAAAATGTTTTACTAGTATAATTTGTCTTCTTCCGATTTCCAAAACAATCTGATTTTCACATAGTGTAAATACTAGTATTTATGTTTGAAACCTAACTACACGAGCTTTTGAAAGTTTGCAATAAATGTATAATTGAATAAAATATAAAAATGTTGTACAAAATTCCCTGGGATTAAAGTTAAATAAGGATACAAGGTTTTAAAAGTTCCATTTATGTGAAAATAAATCTTATCAATTAAAATATCTCTAACAGAACCTCTCAAAAAGTGTTATAAGTCACATAGTTAAGATAATTCAAAGCAGTCTGCTATATATTTGGTAGAAGCATAGTCTCCACCCATGCGCCATAAGCGGGAATCTTAAATAGATTTCATTTTTAAGAATTTAATAATCATTCTTTATATGAGAATGGACGTTCAAAGGTTTCGTTTGATAATAAATATACAAAATCTACTTTATAATCGTATTTATAGTGAGTACTGATTCTCATATAGGATATTAAATAAGTGGCAACTATATATTTTTTAACCTATATTCCTCCTAGGAAATACATCTCGCTGTTTTATGAGACAGTCACGGTTACGTATATCGAAATATAAATCTCCAAAATTTGTTCCTGTATTATCCTAGATGAAGACAAACAATTATATTTCCATAAATTATCAAATCAAATGTTGATTCTTGTAGATTCCTTAGTTTTATCCAAAACGAGTCAAACCCTCACACAGTAAACCGTTGCGCTGTAGAGTAACAAGGATTATTTAAATCAGTAAGACTTGTTCTTGAAGCCCAAAAACTAATCAGTAAGGAGATAAAAACATCTCTAACTTGTCAATTTTAAGGGCTAGCGATTTTTATTTAGATCTTACATGGAACTAGGCTAAATTATTCCCTTTACATTTTTAACAATATTCTTAAATACAATAAGGTTTACACTTAAATACTTAAAAATAAATCTACAACTTGCCAAAATAAATAATGCAATGAGTTCTATTATACCAGTGAGTATATTTGTACGATGTTCTATGGAGACACAGTTCTTAAAACGTTTTTTACCAATACCTTGTAATCTGACATAGACAGTGAATTTTAAGTATTGCAGTAACGAAAAATCATTATTCTTTATAATTTTAATCAGTTATTACTTTTTGCATCCAGGATTTCAAGTCATAGGTTTCTTAGTTCAGTTATACAATCCCTAAAAAAGTAGTATCATTTTTCGTTATCTTATAACAGGGATTTAAATTATGTCAGTTAGAAAACAATTCAATTTGTTCGTTACGCTAGCCTCAAACTTTGTTATTGTTTCAGTAAAAGTAAATATCAGCTGTTTTGTATACTTAAGCGTTACAGTATGCCTATGATGAACTAATCTATATATATATATATATATATATATATATATATATATAATATATATATATATATATATAAATGAATGTTTGTATGTTTGTCCTTTATGGAATCGTGAACTATTGGACCGATCATGATGAAAATTTGTACGTATATGTATTTTTCCACGGAGAAGGTTTATAAGCTATGCCCATCCCTTTCCCGATTCAGGATTCCGCCCCACTGGTTACAGAAATACCCATAAGAAATGCATTGCAGCAAACATATGTTAACGTCTTTTCAAATTTTTAATCAGCTGTTCTTTGTAAACATATATTACACTTATAGTTTTAAAGCATAGAGTAAGCTTAAGAGAAACGACAAATTTTGTTTAAACTGTTTTTGCAATCACTGTTAAACATAGACTTTACTATCCAGATAATACAATTCAAATTTGACGTAAAAATTCACCTTTAACTGCAATATTTTATTTAATATAAACCATGCTCATGCTTGATCAGAAGAGTAATGCAGATATCATAATTACTATCTTACGTTGGCTACAAATATAAAGAATGTTATAAAATCAACCTTAGTTGTTTTTTTTTGACAGAAGTATGGTTCTCAAAACTCCGTGTGTACATATTCTCTCGATCGAGACAACAAAGCAAGCTCAATCGTGGCATCGGAGATATAACTAATTTAATCTAAAATTTATTATAGTAAAAAAAAAAAAATTTACTAAGTAATATAAGGACTTCGGTTCTTAAGATTTGCGTGCGAAGCCGTGGGTAACAGCTAGATAGAGGCAGGAATATGGTACATACCTTCATAATACGCCCAAGAGGCTCACGATGGAACGACTATCAATTATCTCAGCAATGTTTAGAATGTGATAGAAAAAGAATAAGACGTGAATATAGTGTACTGTTTTCAACGGGAAATTGCGTGCGAAGCCGCGGGCAACTTTTGCAAAAAAATTATTGAAATGCGCAGCAAAGCGCGCCGGGCCCGCTAGTATATATATATAAATGAATGTTTGTGTGTTTGTCCTTTATGGAATCGTACACTATTTGACCGATCATTATGAAAATTTGAATGTATATGTACTTTTCGAAGGAGAAGGTTTATATGCTATACTCATTTATAAAACTCACCACGAGGTGGCGCTGCAAAATATAAAAGTTTTCGAAGCGCCTGCACATTATAAACTGAAATTACGAGACAGTTACGTATATTAGTTTGCCAAAGACTATTTGAAGGCACTAAGTTAGAATATATGTTTGTCTTTATGATAAATATATGGTTGAACTTAATGCTTGACTGTTAGACCGCTTTATAATAAAATACATGTACGTGTATAATGGCTATATAATAAGCATACACAGATTTTCTTGATCGTGACAACAAGGCAAACTCTACATCGGTGTTAGAAATATAATGCACTTGAACCAGAAGTGCAAATACATGGCCAAGGCTTACGTAAAGCGTGCGAAGCCGCGGGAAACAGCTAGTATGTAATAAAAATTAAATTGATGATACTGTATAACAGTCTATGAGAAGTTATTGTAACAATACAAATATCTATTGAAACTGAAAAGCTATGATTGCGCGCTATGTGGCAACAAACGAAAAGAACCGTAATAAACACATTGCAAAAATGTGTTTTACATGTTATACTGAGCAAACTCCGATAAAAATTGAAATGCTCAATTGTTTAAAATATTATTCATATAAATGAGGTAATTGTTATAAAGATTGAAATGTATTCCAAATTATAACAAAATATTTAGTATAGAAGCGCAATCTATCTACGAGTTACCGAATAGAACTAGCTTTACCAAACCACATGTCTGTCACACATCCCAATATTCTGGAAAGTAAAAGATAAAACCATCTAAGTTTTAATATTGATTTCCGAATAATGAAACACTTTTTATCACAAGTCCCTCTTGGCGCTGTCGTATTTCCTAACTCGGATTCGACTCACAAAGCCGAGTATTAAAATATTTACAAAGCCAAACTTTCACTTCATAAATTATTATCAGAAATTTTAATTGAATATATTTTGAGTTGGCACTTTTTATCCAACTTTAAGTTAATTAAAATCCGAGGTTTTATTATGTTTTATGTTTTGTTTTTATATAGTAACTGGTCTAAAAATCTATGAACCTTAAAAAAGAAGGACAGTATTTGTGTAGTGCTAATCGATTATGGCAGTTGATGTAATTAAGTGTGGTTACAACTATTCTGTAGCAGTTTTTGTATGAACTTAGTTATATTAACCAATACTGAACATATATTTCTATATTATCTCATTTTTCAGTGATATTATTTCTTTTTCTTTTTCAGTCTCTTTATGTAAGCGCACAACGTTTTAATAGAACTCCGCACTTATTATTTAATAGAGCCACGCACAGGATTCGTAGTCCTATGTGGTTCTTCATTCTTATTTTAATGTGTGATCACATAGAAATAAAGAGTTTCTGTTTCTGATTCTGACTTCCTCGTAAAACATGATTACTCAACGAAAACAACCACTTATCCACCTAAAGATGACAGCTATTTAAGTAAGCAGTAAAACGAGGAGTCAGAATAGAATTGTTATCATTTTTTAAGGAAACAGAATTTCCCGGACATTTGCCATCGTTCAGTGGAACAAATAATCAATAACTACGTTTCGAGATCTGCTTTCTGATCTCTTCTTCAGGTAAACAACTAACCTAAAACATAATTCTCTACTAACTTAACTAACTAACTGTGTTAGACATGTATGTTTCCTTCACAATTATTCTCTTGTCATTTATTATAAATTTGTAGTGTAATATGGAAGAAGAAGGTCAGATTTCATCAGTATTTTTTGAGCTCTTTCCGACCGTAGATAGCTGTTAACAAGCTAGGTTTTTACAACCAGATCCGGACAGTTTTGCAATGAACATTCTATACGCCTTATTGAAAGCGTGCTGCTACATCCAGTATCAGAAGCACGTCCAAATGAAGGCACGTAGACATTATTGAAAGCATTCATCACTTTGATTGACTTTACTCTCGCTATTGTTTTCTTAAAGATTTATCCCCTTGCCTCTGACTTGCGCGAATTTAATAATTTTTAATAAGTATTTTAATAGGTTACTTTTGTTTTTTATTGTTTTATACTACATTTCATGGCACTCGTCTGTCAATATAAACATTTAGAAATTTAACTTTTTTCTTCCTTTTTTTAATAATTAAAGATTTGCATTAAAAATTAGTGTTGCTCAATCAATATTTACTTAAGTACTAACAGCCATTTTTTCTATTGGTAGTACAGAAAAAATAAAATTTAAATTATAACACAGCACTTTATTAAACATGTATAATAATAAAAAACAAATATTTTCCTGTTCTAATAGCAATTTCTTTATGAGTAGTGAATGGTATGAGACTTACATTATCTATTACGGGATTCGTGAGAATATTGTAAATACCATTTAAAATTGTAATGTTCTTGACTATTTATTATTTTAGTGGTGGGATTTTTTAACGTGTAATGGGAAACACACACAACAAAGTTGCTATTTACCACTATTTTATAAAATATGTTATATATATTCTTGTTGTAACTATAGTTGTACTATAGTGTAAGAATAGTTACAACAGGGTTGTTGCCAAATGCACGGAAATTAATCGTTTTCACCCAATTTGTTCACTTTTTGCAATTTTCTAAATTTCTAAATATTTGATAGTATTATGGAAATGATGTATTATATGTACTTATTTACAATAGACTGAATATTTCTAATTGACTCCAAATGAGTAATAATGTTGTATGTATATGATATACCAATGTCCGCCACATTAAAAATATTACATTAATGATTTGAAAGATAATTTAATATAATTATGTGTTTAACTGTAGTAGAATACAGTTATAAAGGTTCCCGCTGACAATTATTGTACTTAGCGGGGCCTAAGTAATGTATTACTCCTTGAATAAATTCAATTTCAATTCAATACATATATGAGACTGTATTTCGTATGATAATATCAACGGTAAAGGAACGATTGGTAAACCGTTTGCCAGCACGCGTTCGTGTGTACACAGGTTCTAATCCACCAGGCGCCTTCCTAGGTAGTTAAATTATAGACATTAAATAGTTAATTTATGCACTATTAATTTATAACTATTGCAGATTAGATTCTAAATATTAAAGCATGTTGTAAATTTAACGACAAGCGTGCATTTTTATGTTTTGTATGTGTTATTGATGAGTAATTATATAAAACACATTCTTAAAAATTGTGATTATATTAGGTATATATAACTAAGGTATAACCGGCATGGCATCTTCGGTTGTAACTACTTTTTAGCCAAAGACCTTAAGTTAAAGTGCAATTTAACAGGTTTTTGTTTGTTGGTCGATGAAAATACACCGTACTTGTACAAAATGAGTTCTATATGAAATATAACTACGGCTAATATCATGTTACTGTAGAATATGATGAAAGCTGATTTCACATGATTGTAGCCCACTGTTGTGTATCCAGGTGGAGTATGACACTCTGGGGGAGGTCGTAGAGAATGATCCAGCCACCTCTTCAGTAAGCCGTGTTCTTTGAAACGTAACAGCCTGCAAATGAGTTCTGTATAACTACGGATAATATCATTTTATAGTAGAGTATGGTGAAAGACGATTTCACATGATTATAACCCACTGTTGTATATCCAGGCGGAGTATGACACTCTGAGGGAGGTCGCAGAGAATGATCCAGCCACCTCTTCAGTAGACCGTGTTCTTTGAGACGTAACAGCCTGAAAATAAGTTCTATATGAAATATAACTACGGCTAATATCATTTTATAGTAGAGTATGGTGAAAGCCGATTTCACATGATTATAACCCACTGTTGTATATCCAGGCGGAGTATAACACTCTGAGGGAGGTCGCAGAGAATGATCCAGCCACCTCTTCAGTAGACCGTGTTCTTTGAGACGTAACAGCCTGAAAATAAGTTCTATATGAAATATAACTACGGCTAATATCATTTTATAGTAGAGTATGGTGAAAGCCGATTTCACATGATTATAACCCACTGTTGTATATCCAGGCGGAGTATAACACTCTGAGGGAGGTCGCAGAGAATGATCAGCCACCTCTTCAGTAGACTGTGTTCCTTGAAACGTAACAGCCTGAAAATGAGTTCTGTATAACTACGGATAATATCATTTTATAGTAGGGTATGATAAAAGACGATTTCACATGATTGTAGCCCACTGTTATGTAACCAGGCGGAGTATGACACTCTGGCTGAGGTCACAGAGAATGATCAGCCACCTCTTCAGTAGACTGTGTTCCTTGAAACGTAACAGCCTGAAAATGAGTTCTGTATAACTACGGATAATATCATTTTATAGTAGAGTATGATAAAAGCCGATTTCACATGATTGTAGCCCACTGTTATGTAACCAGGCGGAGTATGACACTCTGGCTGAGGTCACAGAGAATGATCAGCCACCTCTTCAGTAGACTGTGTTCCTTGAAACGTAACAGCCTGAAAATGAGTTCTGTATAACTACGGATAATATCATTTTATAGTAGAGTATGATAAAAGACGATTTCACATGATTGTAGCCCACTGTTATGTAACCAGGCGGAGTATGACACTCTGGCTGAGGTCACAGAGAATGATCAGCCACCTCTTCAGTAGACTGTGTTCCTTGAAACGTAACAGCCTGAAAATGAGTTCTGTATAACTACGGATAATATCATTTTATAGTAGAGTATGATAAAAGACGATTTCACATGATTGTAGCCCACTGTTATGTAACCAGGCGGAGTATGACACTCTGGCTGAGGTCACAGAGAATGATCAGCCACCTCTTCAGTAGACTGTGTTCCTTGAAACGTAACAGCCTGAAAATGAGTTCTGTATAACTACGGATAATATCATTTTATAGTAGAGTATGATAAAAGACGATTTCACATGGTTGTAGCCCACTGTTATGTAACCAGGCGGAGTATGACACTCTGGCTGAGGTCACAGAGAATGATCAGCCACCTCTTCAGTAGACTGTGTTCCTTGAAACGTAACAGCCTGAAAATGAGTTCTGTATAACTACGGATAATATCATTTTATAGTAGAGTATGATAAAAGCCGATTTCACATGATTGTAGCCCACTGTTATGTAACCAGGCGGAGTATGACACTCTGGCTGAGGTCACAGAGAATGATCAGCCACCTCTTCAGTAGACTGTGTTCCTTGAAACGTAACAGCCTGAAAATGAGTTCTGTATAACTACGGATAATATCATTTTATAGTAGAGTATGATAAAAGCCGATTTCACATGATTGTAGCCCACTGTTATGTAACCAGGCGGAGTATGACACTCTGGCTGAGGTCACAGAGAATGATCAGCCACCTCTTCAGTAGACTGTGTTCCTTGAAACGTAACAGCCTGAAAATGAGTTCTGTATAACTACGGATAATATCATTTTATAGTAGAGTATGATAAAAGACGATTTCACATGATTGTAGCCCACTGTTATGTAACCAGGCGGAGTATGACACTCTGGCTGAGGTCACAGAGAATGATCAGCCACCTCTTCAGTAGACTGTGTTCCTTGAAACGTAACAGCCTGAAAATGAGTTCTGTATAACTACGGATAATATCATTTTATAGTAGAGTATGGTGAAAGCCAATTTCACATGATTATAACACACTGTCGTGTAACCAGGCGGAGTATGACACTCTGAGGAAGGTCTTTGAGAAGGATCCAGCCACTTCTTCAGTAGACCGTGTTCCTTGAGACGTAAAACCCTTAAAATGAGTTCTATATGAAATATAACTACAGTTAATATCATTTTATAGAAGATTATGATGAAATCTGATATATTTTCGTATATCTGAAGAATGGTTTCTCACATTATAATAAAGCCACATAAAATGTATAAACTTAATCATATCGTATTGTTAGTACACGTATTACAATTGTACACACAACGAGTATTCAATATTTACATCACTGTGTACAAGTTATTATCTGGATATTGTCAAATCAATCAGCAAAGTAAACAGAAATCTGTACAATTAGCGTGAACTTAATTAACTTTTAAAACAACACACGGTACTCCAATTAAACAATGTAAAATTCAGTGAGCGGAAGAACTAATATTGAAATGACACGTTTCATGTAACGAGTCCCCAGGAGAGTTCACTTACATGGTATATCCAACCCGATGTTTATTGTATACTACGCTATCATATTTTAATCTTTTCGTACTGAGATGTGTTATTTATCCTACATCATGTTATATTTAAACTGTAAGGTTGAAAATGGTTCTTGAATATTTAACTGTGAAAGTTATATTTGGAAGTAGTATGTTCCCTGTAACCACAGTGATGTCAGACAGCAATTTGAGGTATCACTTCCCCGTTATAAATGCTATTGATGTGGTAACACAATCACTAACCTGACTCACCACAAAATACATACCGGCCTGCTTGATTACGCTTGTGTTTCATGAAGTGTACGTGTCCCCGCAGCTATTGAAGGGTTCTAATGTGACTTTCCGCCACTTAATACTTACTAATGAATAAATTTTCATTTATGAATAACATACATATCTGTATGAAGACATTGTAACATGACTACGTAATCGTGTACAATTACCTAACTGATTTTGTCACGTCTGTACTGGATTGTATCTTCATCGATAAGCTTACTTTACTCCAAAGAATCACTGTAGTGGGTGCGATTCTCTTAGCGTCTTTGCAAGCCTTGACATGAGGGACAATCGTCCACTGCCCACTTTAACTGACAAAAGTCTCCCATTCCCATTCTTCCAAAATGGCAAGACTGAGACAGATCTCCTCATGGTGGGTGTACCATCAGATCTCAACAGTAGTAGCTCAACATTTCCTTTCTTTCGCACTGAGTCACTAATATTACAAAGCAAACAGCGCATTCAGCTTTTACTTGTGTAAAAAAGTAATTTTTTTCCCACGCTACATGAAAATATTAGGTTTTGGCGTTTTACTTGAATTAGCCATACTAAAAACAAACAAGGAAACTCTTTAAACGTGACGGCAAAACACACTGCACAGACATAACCTCACTTTCGCAGCACGAGTGACAACAGCTGACTGCGTACTACTGGAGACGCATTGGATCGACTACAGTTGGCAAATGCCACTGCAATCAGTGTTGCCAACCCGAGCATGGCCTTAGGTGGTGGTTCGGAAGTCAGCTTTAAGCCGTTGGTCCCCAGGTTAAGTACTAGAGAGAGGCTTCTTAGTCCTAACTTCGTCAGGTACAATAAGATGTCTTTACTTTACTTTTTTTTACTTACCAATAATTTAACAAAGGTTTTAGTGCAGAATTCTTCTTAAGCAAAAACCCACTGATGTGACTACGGTGACTTTCCTTGGAAATAGAGAGTTTACATGGAACACCAGTATCCATAAAGTCTGTCATGAATCTTTCAACATTTTGTTCAAACATCACTGCAGCGTTTCCTGATTTCTCCAATTTCTCTATCATCTTTTTCTCTGAATGTATGCACTCATGAACGTTCATGTGACGATTTCCCATGTTGCGCTGGAATAAGCAAACATACGCAAATGTATAAATATCTCAAAATACAAATATAATATTAAATCTGTACCAGAAACATTATAGCCGAACCACAAATTAAGTATTAAAGATTTTGAATTAAATATGTGTCTATTAAATTATATTAGTAATTGGTCTCCACTATTACCATAAACCACTAGAATTTTGTTATCACTTTGGGTTGTGCCAAACTTTCAGCAATAATTCCCTGGTATACTATACTACTACTTCCACGTATTGCTAGCTACGAAATCCTGTGGATTTAGGTATTAAACTTTACAAAAAATTACCTATGATAAAACACTCTGAGCCTCAAATGGAACCCATTAAATAAATATTTTACACACTAAGACTTTACACAAATGTTTTTATTACAACAATATTCGTTTTTTGACATGACAATTCGTTTAATTCTATCTAAGTAAGTATGTATAACCACCAATAGCATGATAATTTCTCATACCTCGTTATTCTTGTATTTAATAATTACATACAATAATTTGATGAGACAGTGGAAAAATCTTATCATCTAGATTACACCTGATTTTGTAGTCTACGTATCTCTTTAGTCGAAACGGTGCAGATTTCGTTATGAGCTTCTTCGTTGTCAACCCTTTTTTTAATCTCTCCAGGTTTCAGGAGTCAAGTCTGTGACAGCGTCATATTTTAGACGCTGCAATAAACGGAAGATGAACTGGAGCTGAACTCAACATTCACATCATTTGTACGTTGTACTTGTAATTGTACTATTAATTAATTCCCTTTTTAAAATCTTAATAATAGAAAGGAAAAATATCTACTAAGATCATCCATACTTTATTTACCAATCACTACTCTAACTGGAAAGATTTTATTATTTACGAGAGGTATTAGAAAAATAAGGTTCCTATGAATGTTTAAAATACACAGCTCTGTATTTCTACTTAGTGTTATACATCAATTTAAAACTTAAAAGTTAAGCTATTTTTCCACATAATCGCCGTTTCGATGCTCCAACATTTTTTATCCCCATGTTGTAGAATTCTGCCGCCAATCCTTTGAGGAATCGAGTAACGTCTTCCTTGACTTCATCATCGGTACTGAAGCGTTGGCCACCCAAGTGTTCCTTTAATTTTGGGAATAAGTGATAATCACTTGGGGCTAGGTCTGGGCTGTAGGGGGATGGGACACAATAGTCCAGCCAAAATTTGTCAGCAGTTCTTGAGTTTGACGTGGTGACGTGAGACATGAGGTCGAGCGTTGTCATGGAGAAGCCTCACACCACTGGACAATCTTCCTCTCCGGCGGTTCTGGATCTTGCGTCTCAGTTTTCTTAATGTGTCGCAATATCTGTCAGAGTTTACTGTTGTTCCATAAGGCAAATAGTCGATCAAAAGCAGGCCCCTCCTGTCCCAAAAGACGAAACTGAAGGCCGTCCACTTCGGTTTTCATCGTGAATTTCCATGCAGCCTTCACTGAATTCTCTACACCATTTCCGAACGTGTTGAACAGGTATGCAGTTTTCCCAAAAACCTCGATTAACTGACGATGAATTTCAATAGGTGAAATCTGTTTTGCATTTAAAAAAACGCACGAATTTCGCATCTGGCGGTACGATAAGGAGCTCCATCTTCGAAGGCAGCTAGGCCGTCACTGTTGGAAGTAGCGAGGCGTGAGTGGTATGGATAGAGAGAGGGACAGCTGAAGAGTAAGACAGTGTTGCCAGATTCCTCCCAACACGTCGCATTCTGTCTCGGCGGCATAGGGAACCTTATTTTTCTAATACCCCTCGTACATTACACTTTTTGTTTAAACGCCACTATAATTGAAATAGAACCAAAATATCAATTAAGTATAGGAGAAAACCAGTTGTGTTTTATTTTTATAAAATCTCGGATATAAATAAGTAAAACTATTTATACCACGCACCTTTAAATATCTGTGAGCATCGCTGTTACAGAGAGCATGCAGAGGCAGGTCCAGCTGCAAAGCGCTGTGCCACTGCAGATTGTGCGTGTCTGACCTAGCAGCCAAGAGTGATGTGATACCAGCAGCAAACCCGGTGTAGATCATGTACGTTATACAGTACCCGATCAGGAACATGGTGCGACATGAACACCCTTGAGGGTGCTTGGCCGATCCTGGAATATACGAGTAAGTTATGCAATTAACTAATCAGGAACATGGTCCGACATGAACACGCTTGAGCGTGCTCGGCTGATCCTAGAATATACGTGTAAGTTATGCAGTAACTAATCAGGAACATGGTCCGACATACATAAACACCCTTGAGCGTGCTCGGCTGATCCTAGAATACACGTGTAAGTTATGCAGTAACTAATCAGGAACATGGTCCGACATAAAAACCCGCTTAAGGATGCTTGGCTCGGCTGATTCCTAGAATATACGTGTAAGTTATGCAGTAACTAATCAGGAACATGGTCCGACATACAGTAAACACCCTTGAGGATGCTTGGCTGATCCTGGAATACACGTGTAAGTTATGCAGTAACTAATCAGGAACATGGTCGTCTGGGCACCTCTATTTGAAGAAGAGGGCACTTGTTGATACAATTAAGCTTTTGGAGCAAGGGAAGCCGGTGAAGTGTGCCGTACCCACGATTAGAAACAGAGATACAAGTAGGATCAATATTAATGTTTACGTTACCAATTTCATATTAATCCCGTTAACTGCGACTGGATCCATGTTCCTAGAACGTTTGCCGTAAGTCTCTCTTATTCTTTACTCCACTGGATGTGCTAAACTTACGAGATTTTGTATACTACAGTGATGAGATGCTGTAATGTGAATCCGCTAACTTTCTTGCCTTAGTTATTCGTATGGATTCCTTGTATTAACCGAGTTGATCTAGTTTCTGCTGTTGGAACCATTATTTTTTATACGATAGCTGGAACTATCAATGGTTAACTACGAACTAGTTAGAAATGCCGCCGGAGTTTACTACTCGAGCTGAATATCATCCGGATGGAATTAAATGTTTTCTCTATCTCTTAAGTTTATATTCTCTACAGACTATCTTATACTTACAATATAAGCTCTTTTATCGGTTAACTGAAGATAAGCTTATCTACTGTTTGAAACGATTAGGTTATTCTTAGAAGTCTGAGATATGATCAGACATAAGTTCTGCGATATTATTATCACCTTATCTGATTGTCCATGGTCACCCAACGCTTGATTTCAAAGTGGATTCTCAAGTACCTATATTGTTTTACCGAGGTTTTATATTTTTCTTCTGAGCATAAAACACTTAAAATAAATAAATAGTATCACTTACTATGAAACTGTTTGAGATTAATTTTCTATGAGTTAAAGGTTGATTTCGATGAATGAGTATGCTCATCACATCCTTGCTTGTTTTTTTTTTTTTTTTTTTTTTTTTTTTTTTTTTTTTTTTTATAATATGTTATGAGCGTGATACTTTGGTTTTGAAGATGCTTCTGTTATTACTCGAGCAGAGTTTTTGCTATGATTGAAGACGACGAAAACTGTACTTGAAACTCTTGCGATCTTTACAAGCCAGGAAATTAGTTAATAGTTGGTTGTCCCCCAATTTTGAAAAATAACAAGCAGAAATATAAAGAATCTGGTGACAAATCATAAAATTATTTTATGATGGAGGTCATTATCGTATTTCTAAAATCACAGAGCTGAAACATAATTAAATGTAAATAAAATGGTTTCAGTTTAAAACAACTGTGTATGGAGGATTAAAAATAATCAATTACAAGATAAAAATAACAATGTATGGAGAGAGTATACCATGGCAATACAGTAGGACTGTTAAGAAAACTCTTATAAGTGTCCAGTATTTTATTAAAGAATTTGCTATAGTGATATTAACTGAAAACGTATCTCGTAAAAGAAATGTTAAACCTGAATAACAAATATTAGACCCTATTATTTATTTGTTTTTATAAAAGGTTTCATCACTTACTACACAACTCATAAATCCTTTCTAGTTTTCTTGTGAAGTGTGAACTTCTTAAATATTTAATTGATAGAACAAAATGTTTATGTAATTTGTTTCCGAATAAGCATTAGGATGCAACAACGATTAATCTATTATCACATATTACAATGAGTTATCAAAATTAAATTATATTTTACGATTAGTGCCACAGTTCTGCAACTAAAATAAGACAAAAAAGTATTTTATTTTAAACTTAACATTGCTCTTACGGCGCTAAAATCAAGATAACAGACAAACAGAAAAGTTGGCTCTTAAATTGGAAAGATAATCCACTTTGGACTTTCGGCCTTGTAACCAAGTTAGTCCTCTCAGCATTGAACGCCAGAAATACGACTTTTGTTTAATATCCACCTTTATTAATATTTAATAGAATTTATTTTATACTTACAACTGAAAATGGCAATGGTTATGTAAATCGTGTGCAATTTTTTAATTGGTTAAAAAATGTGAATACTATTAAAAATTCCAAAAGGTGTATTGACACTTAAGCACACTATTTTATAGACTCGACGTTGGTATGGCTCTCATCTTGCTGACATATGGCTCCTAGTATCCACTGTGTGACCTCTAACCACGACCACGATGCTTACTCACCTTTCTGGCATATGGCCCCAAGTGTCCACTGTGTGATCTGTAATTACAACCAATCACGATGCTTACTCACCTTGCCTGCATATGGCTCCCAGTGTCCACTGTGTGATCTGTAATCACAACCACGATGCTTACTCACCTTTCTGACATATGGCTCCTAGTATCCACTGTGTGACCTCTAACCACGACCACGATGCTTACTCACCTTTCTGGCATATGGCTCCTAGTGTCCACTGTGTGATCTGTAATTACAACCAATCACGATGCTTACTCACCTTGCCTGCATATGGCTGCCAGTGTCCACTGTGTGATCTCTAACCACGACCAATCACGATGCTTACTCACCTTGCTGGCATATGGCTCCCCTCTAACCACAACCAATCACAATGCTTACTCACCTTGCTGGCATATGGCTCCCAGTGTCCACTTGTGATCTCTAATCAAGATTTATCACAATGCTTACTCACCTTGCTGGCATATGGCTCCCAGTGTCCACTGTGTGACCTCTAACCACGACCAATCACGGTGCTTAGGTCTGAGACGGTGGTGGATATGTGTTGACAGACGAAAACAGAATGCGAGTAGAACAAACACAGACAGTAGATAAAACCAGATGTTTCCCGTAACGTTGCTCAGGAACAGATCCCTCTCAGATAAACCAGAACTCTCGTACAGCAGGACCAATCTGTAACATGAGAAAATAAGCCCAGGATTGAAGATGTCACACGGTTAAACTATGTAATGGTTTACAATATTTGCAATTGTTCATAGAAACACCAATCAACCACCTGTTTTTTTTATGATTTTAGCTTCGTTATGATAAGGATGAGCAAAATTTTTAACTATAACAGTTGATACTGGACATGCCTTATCACAATAACATTCCTGACATCCTATCATTTATCAAAATATACTCATACATTTCAAGAAATTTAGTATTTTCTACCATTAAGTAAGTAAAAGTATAGGTATACACGATCGTTTTAAAAATATTTTGAAATATATCTCTGCTTAGTTGATGTTTATAGATCATACTTTATGATTATTACAAATTGAATGTGTAGGTAACTGTCATTCCAAAACCAGTAGTTTCCAACGCCGGGGTTTGTACAAATTGAGAATTCCTAATTTCCGGAGTTTGTAATGTCTAAAGCTTTTAGAAGTTAATAATTTACAGATACCGATATATTAGATGCTAGAATCTCTCAGAAACATTCATATTTTGAGAATTTTTAGAGGTCGGAATTTCTCAGAGTTCGCAATCTGTCACTATCAACAATTTTCTAAAGCAGAGAACTTCCAGAGCTCCCAGTGGCCAAATACATTTTATAAGTGAAAAATTTGTAGAAGCTGGATACCTCCAGAGGACAGGAGTTTTTATGGGCTGGAAGATACTACAGGCCTAGAAGTTGGAATCATTCATAGACTGAGTACTTCTATCGACCTAAAGTGGTCAGAAGGAGGGGTCGAGAGCTACAAGAGGTTGCGAAGTTGTCTTGGATCTATACTGTTCAACTTATACACATCTGACTTCCCCAGTTGTATTGAAAGCTGTACCGCTCACCTGTGCACAGCTGATTGTCAGTTGCATTTGTCATATGAGCTCCAGTGATGAAGATATTGATAAAATAAATTCTGATCTAGCGAACATCAACACATGGTCGCTTAACGATGCCCTTAAACTCAATGTAGATAAGTGCACTGTCCTTTATCTTGCCCCCACACAATTTGGTGCAGCCCCTTGGTCAGAGAGGGATGACAGGCTCTGATAAACTCTGAAGTTGTACGGGATTGTGAGCTCAGCTTTTCTGAACATGTCACTTGTGCTATCTATGGTGCCCTAGGTAGGTTGAAGGGTTTTTACAGATTTAGAAGTCTGCTGCCTGAATGTGCTAAGCTCCAGCTCATGAGTGCACTTGTTTTATATGTATTGTTTTACTGCTTTCCTGCCTACGGAAACAGTATCTTTAAGGAATATGGATCAAATTCAAAAGCTGCAAAATTGTGCATATCGATTCATTTTCGATTTGAGGCGCTTCGATCATGTGTCTCCCATCCGAGATGCTGCCAGTTTGCCCACAATGGAATGTCCTGACACGTGGAATGATCCACAAAATGCTTGCTCAAAGTGAGCCGCAGTACCTGAGCGGGAGGCTCGTTTCCGGGAGGAGGTCTCTCAACGCAGTGTCCATGGCGAATACTGCTTCACTTTCCAAATTCAGGAGGAGAAGCTTCTCCTACTTTGGCCGTAAGTTGTACGGTGACCTCTACCTGAAACCTCAAACTTGGTACTGTATCTGTATTTAGGAACAAGTTAAAAAAATTACTGTACAGTACTTATTTGCTTTGTTGAACTAGTTGATAATATTTTATTTATAACGTAGGTTTTAACTTTTATGGGTACTTGCCTGTGATGTAAACCGTGCAAAATGACATGAGCTGTTCTGAAAAGAAGTTGTACTAGAAACGCTTGCAAAAAAGGCATTTTTATTTATTTATTGTTTAATTATTTAAGTTCCATACGTCGAGAGCTCAAGAGTTCGGACTCTACCATAGGCTGGAGATTTCCCATAAAGAAAGAACTAGAAGTAAAACGCTCCAAAAGACCGGGAGTATTCAATGACTAAAATCTCAAAGAAGAGAATGTTTACAGATTCCATAGGCTCATAAAAGAGACGAACTCTGTGAGGAGATAGGTTAGAAGAAATGGCCGTTCTCAAATGCAAACAACTAGTAGAAATTAATTAATGTTGAGGCTGATAATCAGTAAGCTAAATCATCTGTTAGTTTATAAAATTTTATATTTTAACATATATGAGGGAATGTTTTAAATAATGATCTATAAGTGTATTTGATTAATTAGATTTTAATGGTGGAGGGTAACATCTCAATTCACTGATATTTCAACTGCAATGTTTTATGTCAATATACTTTGACAATATACTGTATGATATACTTTCAAGAGGCTCTTAGTTGATTGCCCTCCATAGAAACCAAGCATGCAGGGCACACAAATTGTTCATTTGATACGTAGTAGTTGCTAGAGTAGCTCACAAGAAAACTCTGAAATGGTCTTAAAAAATATTCCTTTCTTCTTAAAAATAGGAATAGCATTTTATGTTTTGTGTGGGATACCTATATTTATTTATGACAGCTTTATTTCTACTAAGTGTCAAATCGCTATCTCAGTTATTTGTTTCACGAGCAGGCTCTTGGTTGTCCTGATCAGCACGTCAGAGTTGTTGATGAGGCAAGGGACAACTAGCCTTGCAAAACTTTACATTGACTTTTCTTGGGTATTCTTCTGGTGCCAAACATTTCTCGCAGCTACGACTATTGCTCTCAAACACAAAAGTGTCAGTAGACTAAGTATCTTCATGAATACTATTGATCAACAGACAAAAAGCCATGTAAGAAGAAAAGATCGGATTTTAATAAAAGCTTTAAAAATTTTTCTCATGAGAGAGATTTTATTTGGGATAATAATAAGCATTCATGATAGCAGCTCATCATTCATCAAATTGTTTGGAAAAGATTTGACCTTGGCATCGCTTATCTTCGTGGTTCCCACCTGGCCTGAGTTCATCTTCGCTTGGGCATTTTCCTACAATCTAATTCTCTTTTTCATTATGGAGTTGCAGTTTCTCTTGAGCCTTATCAGTGAAATATCCGTCCAGTATGAACCTGAGGGACTGACTTCGGTGTTGCCAGTGGTCGAAGTAGACAAGCCCAAAATCTACTGGATATCTGGACAGGGAACTTCACAGTCCATACATCGTTGTAGTCCTTGGTACTGCAGACTTCACCGTTGTCAGCAGATGTCGAAGACTTGTTCTAATGTGAAGATGCTTCATTGTCTTATCAGCCAACTCTACAATGTACCATACTCCCTACAGTTACTAGCAAAAGTTACTTTATTACCGTTTGTATTTGTGCCAGCCTATCATGGAAGTGAAGAGTATGCCACAGTTACACTGTATGGATCAGCAGCATTTTACAACGTCTTCTGGGTTGCCAAAATGATCGCTCCGATTTTTCTCAATCAGTGGATCACGTACAGAGTTGAGAAGATGGTTCGTATCGTATCCAGAGACTTGTTCAATGAACAAGATACTGAAAAGAGGAATATATTGTGTAGACTTTCCCTCAGTCTCGATGATTCTTACTCAGACAGCCCTTGGTCTCTGTTCAATCTTGATTACTCATTGCTGTCAGACATAATAGAGCTTGTAGTTCTTTTAGGAACTACTTTTATAATTACTTAAAAAGTATAGTAGTTTACATTTACTACACTATCTGCTTCGTTCTAAGCCAAGAACGTTTTAAGAATTACCAGTTTTGTAACCCGTTATGTAAAATAGGATAGTACAGACTACTTTCTTATAAAAGTAAGTAATAAAATTATTATAGAAAGTGGAGCGGGTGTTTGTACATTTCTTAACAGGATTGCAAGGACTTCTACAAATGTTGTATTCTAATTAGTTTTGTAAGGATTCGATCTAAAAATATAAATTTTTATTCTATGCTTTTTATGTTATTGATCTTTTTGTCACATGTATTGCACTAATTGTAACATATTGGTCACAGCAGTAATTTAAGACACATAGCCATAACTAGATTTATTTGAACAAATATAACCTTTCTATAATTTTTAAGTTATATCGTACAATTTATACTTTCATAGAACTTAAATTTTTAGAGGAATAAAAGAAAACCTTGTGGAGCTGTTGTAGTTAAGAACATTAAAATTATTTATTTTTATCATAACTTTAACATAACGTTGTTAAATCAAATTATTCTATTCAGTAAGGTATATGATGGTATCAGGAGAATTGTAATTGGATGGAATGGATTTTTTCAAACCATCGATCTAATAATTTTTTTGCTTTTCAAATAACCTATGCACAGTAAATTAGTAAATATCATGTACCTGGTGTTGGTGTGCGTCTCTGTTTATTTACCAAAATGAGACATTTTCTGTGGATAGTGACAGACCCAATGATACTGAATGGCTGCCTGTTTTAAACAATTTTCACATCTCAAACTGACTATTAATAGACAATAAATTAATTTATTCTCTACTTATAAATGGTTAAAACATGTAGATGAATGGTTTTAAACAGTGTATATGTTTTAAAACTAGTGAAAACCCTTCAGAATATTTCTAAAAGACATGCATTGTACATTTTTATAAGCTAATATACAAAATTGTTAGTGGCAATATAAAATGTTTGTTCTAATTGTGTTAAGACATCAATTACTATTCCTATTCCCCTTTGACATTTTGGAAGTACATTAGTGTACACATATTTGCTGTACAACGTGAGGTTCGTTTGGATGTGGTAACACATTTAGTTTTAAACGTCATTATACACCTTGGATTTATGTGAGGATATATATAAGTAAGTAATACATTAAATTATCTAATAAACATTCTTTTGTTTCTGACCCACTTTTACAATAAATAGGTACCGAATTTAGGCAAAATAATAAAAAACAAAAGGTGACATATTTGTTACCTATTCGGACGAGTTTGGCGTATTTGAAATTAAGGCCATAATATTTGGTTCCAAAACTTTGTAGTTATCGGTACTTGAATCAATCCGAGTCCGGCACTGGTATATAGTGCATTAGTCATATCAGATGCCCCCTGATGTAGTTCATGTTTAGACTTGGTCGTCTTAGACCACCATTCACAACGTAATAACATTATATTGTAAGAAACTAATGTAGAAACAAACATAAAATCTGAATTTTTGTTTTTTTCAACTAAGAACCATTAGTTATTGATGCTGTAATATTTTAGAGATGTTAAGAAAAAAATTAAGATATTTCCAATTTAGTTTCTCTATTTTAGACAAAAGAACTTATGACTCGTTGGTTTACAGGGTATTAGATTCAATGTAGACACCAATTACTGCTATCAATTATGTTAAGTAAATCCAAGTTTTACAACAATATTTATATGGCATTATTATTATTATTGTATATAAACAATAATTTATATCCAAAATTGTATAATATAGACAAAATTTTAATTTATTTATATATGTCTACTCATTCACTATTGTAATATACTTCTACACATATAGAGATCCGGAACGACTCCCGTTGTGTATCCATGTAAGGGCACAGGGGGTCAGTGACGAGAGTTGGTAAGCTTGATGAGGAATGGTGGAAAAATGTAAAGGAAAAAATAATAAACCAATTCAATGTACTAGTATGGACATTTTTTTACCCCTTTTACTCCAAAAGCAATACGTATGTTCCTTGGTCTTTGGGACATTTCTATCAAAAGTTCTTGCATAGATGAGCAGACAAACAGGTGGATAAACTGCTCTTTGATCTTTTGACACAAAACCAATAGGGTTCTTTCTTAGACCAAGAGGAACCTATGTACAAAATTTAAAGTTTCAAGTACGGAGGACTCTTCTACCAAGAGTATTACACAGATGGGCAGATGTTAGTAAGGAAGATAGATCGACAGCTCTTTGATTGATTTACACTAAAATCAATAGGGTTAATCCTTGGAACAAGAGAACCTATGTACAAAGTTTGACGATTTTCCATCCTTATGGAGAACTTTTCTACCAAGAGTATTACACAGATGGGCAGATGTTAGTAAGGAAGATAGATCAACAGCTCTTTGATTGATTTACACTAAAATCAATAGGGTCAATCCTTGGAACAAGAGAACCTATGTACAAAGTTTGAAGATTTTCCATCCTTATGGAGAACTTTTCTACCAAGAGTATTACACAGATGGGCAGATGTTAGTAAGGAAGATAGATCGACAGCTCTTTGATTGATTTACACTAAAATCAATAGGGTCAATCCTTGGAACAAGAGAACCTATGTACAAAGTTTGAAGATTTTCCATCCTTATGGAGAACTTTTCTACCAAGAGTATTACACAGATGGGCAGATGTTAGTAAGGAAGATAGATCGACAGCTCTTTGATTGATTTACACTAATATCAATAGGGTCAATCCTTGGAACAAGAGAACCTATGTACAAAGTTTGAAGATTTTCCATCCTTATGGAGGACTTTTCTATCAAGAGTTATTGCACAGATGGGCAGATATTAGTAAGGAAGATAGATCGACAGCTCTTTGATTGATTTACACTAATATCAATAGGGTCAATCCTTGGAACAAGAGAACCTATGTACAAAGTTTGAAGATTTTCCATCCTTATGGAGGACTTTTCTATCAAGAGTTATTGCACAGATGGGCAGATATTAGACAGGAACCAGATAGATTGCCCTTTGATCGGTTGACACTAAAATCAATAGGGTTTATCCTTGGAACAATAGAAATTATGTACAAAGCTTACATATACGGTAGTGAAAAATCCCTAAATATTCAAATTATGGTGAATTTAAGTTGTGGAGGCCAAGAGAGCAAATATAAGTAGTCTCAGAAGTTCATCCTCAGGGTGATATTTTAACAAGCAAATTTCTATGAGATCTGTCTACAATCAATTTCTGGTTATTATTGTTGATTAAATCTTACAATGACTGTCTCATTATTTTTGATTGGTTTTAAAAAATGTTTGCTATTTGTAATACAACTCAACTCATTGAGAACATTCACCCCAATTTCAGAAGATGACGAAATATCTTAATATAATTACATTTTTTAAGTTGAATTCAAGTGGGTTATTTGCCTGATTTATGATGTAAATTGTCTTTTCTTTTGACTTAAATTACATCTGTACATTCAATCTTTACCACAGTCATATCCCAAAATAATATATAAACAGGATTATCAATAAGTACATTCTTGATTTAGTAAATAAATAAGTAGAAAATACAAAATAATTTAACATTTTATTTTTTATATATTTTAGCTGGTTCCAAAAGGGATGCCAAACTCTGCCCAGTTTAAAGTTTCAAGTATGGAAGACTTTTCTACCAAGAGTATTACACAGATGGGCAGATGTTAGTAAGGAAGATAGATCGACAGCTCTTTGATTGATTTACACTAAAATCAATAGGGTCAATCCTTGGAACAAGAGAACCTATGTACAAAGTTTGAAGATTTTCCATCCTTATGGAGAACTTTTCTACCAAGAGTATTACACAGATGGGCAGATGTTAGTAAGGAAGATAGATCGACAGCTCTTTGATTGATTTACACTAAAATCAATAGGGTCAATCCTTGGAACAAGAGAACCTATGTACAAAGTTTGAAGATTTTCCATCCTTATGGAGAACTTTTCTACCAAGAGTATTACACAGATGGGCAGATGTTAGTAAGGAAGATAGATCGACAGCTCTTTGATTGATTTACACTAAAATCAATAGGGTCAATCCTTGGAACAAGAGAACCTATGTACAAAGTTTGAAGATTTTCCATCCTTATGGAGAACTTTTCTACCAAGAGTATTACACAGATGGGCAGATGTTAGTAAGGAAGATAGATCGACAGCTCTTTGATTGATTTACACTAATATCAATAGGGTCAATCCTTGGAACAAGAGAACCTATGTACAAAGTTTGAAGATTTTCCATCCTTATGGAGGACTTTTCTATCAAGAGTTATTGCACAGATGGGCAGCAGATATTAGTAAGGAAGATAGATCGACAGCTCTTTGATTGATTTACACTAATATCAATAGGGTCAATCCTTGGAACAAGAGAACCTATGTACAAAGTTTGAAGATTTTCCATCCTTATGGAGGACTTTTCTATCAAGAGTTATTGCACAGATGGGCAGATATTAGACAGGAACCAGATAGATTGCCCTTTGATCGGTTGACACTAAAATCAATAGGGTTTATCCTTGGAACAATAGAAATTATGTACAAAGCTTACATATACGGTAGTGAAAAATCCCTAAATATTCAAATTATGGTGAATTTAAGTTGTGGAGGCCAAGAGAGCGAATATAAGTAGTCTCAGAAGTTCATCCTCAGGGTGATATTTTAACAAGCAAATTTCTATAAGATCTGTCTACAATCAATTTCTGGTTATTATTGTTGATTAAATCTTACAATGACTGTCTCATTATTTTTGGCTGGTTTAAAAAATGTTTGCTATTTGTAATACAACTCAACTCATTGAGAACATTCACCCCAATTTCAGAAGATGACGAAATATGATTGCCTGATTTATGATGTAAATTGTCTTTTCTTTTGACTTAAATTATATCTGTACATTCAATCTTTACCACAGTCATATCCCAAATATAAACAGGATTATCAATAAGTACATTCTTGATTTAGTAAATAAATAAGTAGAAAATACAAAATAATTTAACATTTTATTTTTTATATATTTTAGCTGGTTCCCAAAGGGATGCCAAACTCTGCCCAGGTCTATCTACTCAGTCATGGTAAGAGTCACAGTTACAATCGTTGTGTTGAAAATCCCAATGGTTTTTTATAACATTGTAAAGGATTGATCAGTTTCATCATGTTTAAAATACGTTTGAGATATAACTCTTTGAGAAGAATGTCATCATCATATAATACAGCAAGAATTAAACTTATGTAACATCAGCTTTTTGTAATATCACAAAATTACATTGCTATAACCTTATTGCCTTTATTTCTTCTAAAATCAGACACAGGTCATGTATATGACAATTCTGTTGCCCTGTAAGACCAATAAATAAAAATGTTAAATACATTTCTGGAAAAATATTATTGCACTCACCTCAATTTCTTACAATATTTAAATTAAATCACCGCTATTTCAATGCTTACATTAATATTTCATTTAAATATGTTAAATGTGATTAAGGGGCTTGAAAACATACAGATTGCAGGAAAGAATTGTGTTATTTCATCATCGAAATTGAGTAAGAAAGATTATAAAATTGAAATTACTTACAAATGTAAAGAAAATTAATAATCGTTAAAGCGTACCTCAGTATAATTATAATTGAATAGCTATTCTGTCAGTATATTGTATTATGTACTCACATTTATAACGGCTTGCATACATCTTCCCATTCCTTCGACAAAATGTTGGAGGCTATATTGTTCCAATAGACAATAGACAATGGACAAACTTCTTTATTAGCATATTCATCAAGAACAGTAATAGAGTCAGAAATTAGATAAACTTGTTTTGGAAAAATAATTTTTGAGTCCGATGATGCATCACATTTGAGAGCGATTGTTGAGTTCCAGTTGAGGCCTCCAGTCTTGGTTCAAGAATTCGTCAATGGTGTAGAAAGGCTGTCCAACAAGCAAGTCATGGAGTGCTTTTTTAAAAGGGTTACCCTGAAGCTCTCTTAATGGTTGTGGTAGATGGTTCCATAGCTTTCGCCCAATGTAGGTTGGTTTCTCCTCGAAAAGTGCTGTGCGGTGTATGGGTAGAGTGTAGCTTGTTGCATAACGTGTGTTGTAGTGATGAAGGTCCTTTCCAGTTTTGAGATTCTTCTGGTGTGCATACATGATAACTTCTTGGATGTATAGCGCAGTAACAGTCATTATCTGGAGTGTCTGGAAGGCATGTCTGCAGCTCTGCTTTGGTTCTAAGTCAGCCAAAACTCGGATGGCTTTTTTCTGTAGGGTAAGAACTCTATTAAGGTTTCCAACTGAGGAGCCACCCCAAACCGCAAGTCCATACCTCAAGTGAGTTTCTACTAATGAGTAGTAAGCTGTTTTGGCTGATTCCAAGTTGCTGATCCATTTAATGCGTCGAACAACATATATTCCAGATGCTAATTTTTTGCAGACATTGTTCACTTGCTCAGTCCAGGTTAGGTTTCTGTCCAGAATGACTCCAAGAAATTTTACATGATTTTCAACTGTTACATTGGCGATACTGGGAGTAGTGTCTCTTTTCTTACTGAAATTAATTTGTATTGTTTTTTGTGGGTTTATAGCCAGGTCATTTGTTTTACAATAATTCAGAGCCTTGTTTAGAGAGGCTGTAGCAGCTGCACAAACACCTTCTGCAGTGAGATTCCTTATCAGGAGTGTTGTGTCGTCTGCGTACATTACACATGATGTATTATTATCTTGGGTTTGTGTTGGGAAATCATTTACAAATAGAATAAAGAGGACAGGGCCCAGTACAGACCCTTGTGGAACTCCTCGGAGAATAGGAAGTGGTTTTGACTGGTGTGTTTTTGTAATTCCAAGTGTGTTTGTCTGTACCTCAACTACTTGGGTTCGTCCTGATAGGTAGCTTGCAAACCATTTATTTGCTGTGTCTGTGATTCCCAGTAATGTTAGTTTCCTTAAGATGAGGTCATGTCCCAAACAGTCGAATGCCTTACTATTCAAATTCAAATTCAAAATTCCTTTATTCTTTTTATACATAATGTACATGAATTGCGTCAATTACCTTTACTACAATATAAAACATAAGACTCAGGTTAGAGTATTCATACTTTATATTTAATACAGTATAATAATACATATAATATTTTAAATATTTATGTCCATGGTGTTAATATGTTTTGTAATGGTAGGCAAATACAAACAAAATTACTTTCAAGTCACAGTGTAAAAAACTCTTCAAGAGAGTAGAATGAATGATCTGTACAAAATTGTTTCAACATTTTCTTAAAATTAAGAAGAATCAAGAAGAAGTGCGGAGATGTATTGTCCTTTGTCTATTTGGTCAATAATGTCTTCAATTAGGCTGATTATGGCAGAAATGGTAGATTTTCCCTTTGAGAATCCATGCTGGCAGTCGTTGATTAAATTTAGCTTCTTGAGGTGTGTCATAAGTCTGATGAGAACAACTTTTTCAATAATCTTTGAAAATGTAGAAATCAGGGAGATAGGACGATAATTTTGCACATCATTTGTAGATCCTTTTTTGTGCTTCGGGTATACTTTCGACAACTTTAGTGCAGAGGGAAACTGGCCTAGGCTGAATGATTTGTTTATTATACTTACAAGAGGTGGAGTCAGTTCTTTTCTGCAGTATTTGACAAGCTTAGATGAGTATTCATCCATTCCACTTGACTGTTTTGATTTAAGGGAGTTTATAATATCCCTGACCTCGTCATTGTTTGTTGGTGTAAGAATTAAGGACTCTTGGCAGATTATTTCTGTTCGAAGGTCAGGTGCATTTATGTCATGGCTCTTGGCAGATTATTTCTGTTCGAAGGTCAGGTGCATTTATGTCATGGTTCCCTATGACCTGTCTATTCTTTTTCAGCGTCAGCTCGGCTACATTAGTAAAATAAGTATTAAAATGTTCAGCTATTTCCTGAGGGCTATCAGTCTCTCTGTTATTAATTTTAATATGCATTTGTGGATATTTTACTTGGGTTTTTCCTCTTTTTTCATTGTTTATAAGGCTCCATATGGCTTTACTCTTGTTATCAGCTGATTTGATGTAGTTTGCATTTGCGTTTTGGTTTAATTGTCTGAGTTTCTTGTCATAATTTTTCTTCCTTTCTACCATGATCTCTTTGTCTTGCACATTTCCTGTTGTTTCATATTTATGTAGAGCCTTTAGAAAGTCAAATTTAAAATTTTCTGCCTCATTGTCATAGGCGAAAGTTCTCTTTTTTCTTTTCTTAATACATTTCTTTTTGGGACAGGCAATGTCAAGAGACGCTTGTAGGATCCCTTGAAAGATATTGTATGCTGCATCTGAGTCACTAGCGAGATGAATTTGGTCCCAATTTTTATTGTAAAGGATAGATGTAAGCGTATCAAGGTTCCATTTACTGAAACATCTTTTGTAAGCATACTCTGACGAAGTTTTCAATTCAAAGCTGTGAATCCTGCAAATTTGTGCAGTGTGGTCAGAGAGTCCGGACTGAATTATGGCTGTGTCGATGTTGTCTTCTGGTAAACTTGTGCATATACAGTCAATTGAGGTCGCAGTATTATGGGTGATGCGGGTGGCTGGTAAAGGCAGTCTTTTGATTTGGTGAGAAGTAAGTTCTTCTTCTAAAGTGGTATTATCCACCGTATTCTTCAGTCTGTCTATATTGATGTCACCAATCAGTACGAGCTGTTTGTTGTGTGCTTGTATATGCTCGAGGATGTTTGCTAGAGTGTTTACACTTGCCCTTACATTTTCACTTGGTGATCTGTATATTCCGAGAATATGTACAATGTTTTTTCCAGACTCAATAGATACCATTGCTGTTTCACAGCTGAACTGAAGACAGAGGTGGGATATGTCAATTGATTTACAGCTGGGGGCTAACACATCCTTTGCGTATATGGCTACTCCACCTAACTTATGATTTTCTCTGCTATAGTGTGTTATTAAAGAGTACCCTTCAACTGGTGTTAGTTCTAATTCTTCTCTTTTTAAACCGTGTTCTGTAAGGACCACAATAGCTGGATTTATGTCACGAAGAAGGTGATGAAGTCTATCTAATTTTTTTCTTAGCCCACAAATATTTTGGTGCAGTATTGTTAAATAGTTTTTGGGGTTGTATTTTATAGTTGTCCAGTTTTGAATTTTGTTTTTTTCTCTGAGGGTTGGGCTAAAAAAGGTTCCCTTTTTTGGCAGTTCACCTGATGTCCTGGTGTGCTCAAGGATCCTGGGTTAGTGATAGAAGAGAAGGAGATATGCAATTTGGTAGCTTCTTCTATATTTTTTGGGAAAAATTCTTCAAGTGATTCATTTTCTCCTAGTAGTTTGGCAGTCACTGGTGGGCCAATTTGAACGTTGAAAGTATTTCTTATTTGGTTGGAGTGAGAGTCAACTTTACATGCATTTCGATACTTTGCTGCTTGGAGGGAGACACTAAAAACATTTTTCTTCAAGGTTTGTTTTGGTTGTTTAAAGTCCTCCTCCATCTGGTACCGTGTTATGGGATGAGCCTTTATCAGAGAATGATGATTCAGTTTTGTTCTTCTGGTTTGACTGATTCCAGGGGTCAAGATGTTGTTATGAGTTATCTCAGTATTTGTTAAATGGTGATGGTTCAGTTTTTCCTGGCTGGTTTGGCTGGCTCCAGGGGTCAGTTTGTTAATATACGTTATCTCTGTGGTCGTCAAAAGAGGTTTGATCAGTTTTTTGCTTCTGGTTTGACTGATTCCAGGGGTCGGGTTGTTAATATCTGTCATCTCTGTGGTTGTCAGTGAGGGTTTGATCAGTTTTTTGCTTCTGGTTTGACTGATTCCAGGGGTCGGGTTGTCAATATCTGTAATCTCTGTGGTTGTCAAAAGAGGTTTGATCAGTTTTTTTCTTCTGGTTTGACTGATTCCAGGGGTCGGGTTGTTGCTATTAGTCATCTCAGTATTTGTCAAATGGTGATGGTTCAGTTTTTCTCGACTGGTTTGGCTGGCTCCAGGAGTCAGGTTAATAATATCTGTTATCTCTGTGGCAGTAAAAAAAGGTTTGATCTGTGATGTCAGTGTTCTGATCATATCTTCCATGTGCTCTTGTTTTTTATTTATATTTAGGATTTCATATAGCAGAGATGAAAAGTTAGCTGTGGATGAATTTGCATTTTCGCTGTTTGGGGTTTGGGTAGAAATACTAATTGATTCAGGCATATTGATAAGGTCACTTTGATTTTCAATTTTTAAATTTAGGTTTTTGATAATTTTTTCTTGATTATCTATCTTTTTTGAGTAGTCATCAATTATAAGTCCTAGTTTAGTGTCGTGCTCTTCAAAGACATTTTGACTATTTAGTCGTAGTTGTTTTTCCCTGTCAAGTTGAGCCTGCATTTCTATCAGTTGATGTTGTAAGTTTTCAAGTCTTTCAGTGTATTTATCTTCCCTATTTCTCATGTCTTCAATTTTTTCTTCACAGCTGGCAAGTTCTGCTTTCATTCTAAGATTTTGTTCTTTTAAAGAATTATTCTCGTTGAGAAGAACAGAGCCTATTTTTGCAGCTATTTCTAGTTTTTCTTCTTCACTAGTTTCGTTCTCAAAAAAATTGTTTTCCATAAGGCTGTTTTCAAGTTCTTTTACAGAATTGTTCAGGAAGTCAGGATCATTTTTGGTAGTTACATTTGGTACATTTTGAATAGGGGAGCTTGTATTTGAGTCTGTCTCTTGTGAGAGGTCTTTGCACTTTATATATTTCTAAACTGTAGTCTGTTGATGGTCCCATTTTTTAAGATTTTTTTCTAACACACCCTGGCATCCTGCATGATACCACATACCACATGGACCTGTACATTTTATTCCTGAGTATTTGACCCCAATGGTGCAGACTCCACATGGGTACTTGGCAGGCATTTCAATGTGTGTCAGAGTATTAGGGAACAAACTGTAAATGTTGTTTGTATAAAAAGTTTTTTGGGTTTCTCAGTCTGTTGTTTAAAAAATGTAATTTTCTGAGGAGGGTCAAGAGTATAATTATTGTAGTTGATTACAAGGTGTAATCAAATTCCTAGTCAGGTACGAATATCTAGGCTGAGTAGGCGATGGAAGCCAGGCAGCAGTATACAGTGAGGTCAGTTATGTGTGTGATTGCAGTGTCAGCAGCAGCCGATCATCACTCCTAGACTGAGTTGACACACTCACAGCTGTTATTCCAGATGGTGATGAGTTGGAGTGTCTAGTCACCTGTGAGTTGGCTATTCCGTGTGACGTCATATGCTTATTGTATGAAGCAAGAATTGGAAATTGTCATTTTTATGAGTAAAGAATAGTTTTGTTATTTTTTTAAAGATTGGAAGAATTATCTTATTTCAAGTCTAAAAAATTACTTAAAAATTATATCTTCTAATTTCTGGTGAGTTCAAATTGCTGCCGTTTGTAATTAGGTCAGCTCTTGAGTCATCATTCATGCATATTTACTTTGGATTTTATATGCAAAAGATCAGTGTCTTTTATATATCTATTAGTGAGTAGACTTACAGATGATCCAGGTTAGTTCAGTGTACAAATTAAGTAACATTTGTTGGATAATTACCACTTGTCACACACTTTTCCTTGAGAGTCACTTCACTAAGACTGTAGTCAGTCAGCCATTTTTGTAGAGATGGATTTTTGTAGAATGTCCATTCTTCTGTTACCCCAAATCATAAGCTACCTACCTCCAAAGGTACTCTTCCTTATAGTACAGGGCTTAGAAAACGTTTCTTCATCATGTTTTCACACATGTTTTGATGCCCATCGGGACCAAGCAGTTTTACTCTGATAAAGATAAATGCTTCCAATATTGCAATGTCCAATGTCGATGTTCTTATATAAATTGAGGCAAGCTCTTCGGTGATCTTTGGTAAGTTTTGGGCGAGTAGCAGGTCTTTTACTTTTTAAATTATTTTCCTGGAGACGGTATTGAACAGTTTGAGCAGAAATATTGAGACCACGGACATTTCTTGCTAATTCCTGTAGATGAGAACTTGTGATAGTCCAGTTTATAAAAGTACTAACTTAAGTCTAAAAAATTGATCACCTCTTCTGTTTATAGCTCTAGAAAGACCTTAGCCAAGCGTTCTATGAGCACGGAAACAGAGACTACCCTACTAACTATGGTGCGATATATGTACAAGTATCCGCATGGTCGCTGCACTATAACAAACTCCAGCTCCCATCAAAGCTCTCACTCTTATCGCCTCAGACTTGGTTAAAAGCAATGCTGATCCACAATAAAATAAATATAACAATTATTCTACATGACAGTGTTGGATAGGAATTATTGAGATTTCATCCTTATAACACGAAAATAGAAATTAGATGAGCTGGGAAAATGTGCACCTGATATGATTAACTTTTTCTGTGAATGGTTTTATCTTTATCTGTGTTGAGAAATAATTTAATTACCTCTTATATTTCTTAATCTGTTTTTATTGGAAAATACAGAAAACTGAAAGCAAATTAATACTAAATTTTTGTTTACATTTTTATAAATTTTATTTCGTGATTTTATGAATTTTATTTTAATAATTTTTATAAAAATATGTGTGTTAATCTAATAATAAATTAAATTGTGGAAGAGATAAAAATTACTTTTATATTAACTTTTTTATATTTAACTTTCTGAAGTGACCTAAACTTCTAATTAAAACCTTAAAAAAGTTTAGTAAAGCAGTTTAGTAGTAAATTAGTTAAAAACTGTTTTTTTTTTTTTTCAATTTAAAATTATTAGTGATAAACTAATAATTTCAAACTGTTTGTTGAATCCTTATTTTTTACCATATGACAGAAATTAGCTCTCTGATTACATGAGAAATAAACAATTGAATAAGTTAATATTACAACGATAAGCAAATGAGTTCACTGTAGAATTCGAAACTATACAAATTCCCACAACAAGTGTGCTAGCAGAGCTGCTGGGAATGAGGTTTCAATAATAAATCTCTACAGCTTATCTGAATTATCCAGAAAATTCAGAAGCATCCAAACTTTATTATGAGTATACATTCAGGGATGGCAGCTTTGGAGAACAGAAAATAGAGTAATAATCATAAAGAATTGTATAAATTACTGCAGTTACACAAAGAAAAAAGGTAAATAAAATAGGTTTGTGTTACTCTATAACTTGACTTTAATCATGATGAAACTGTACTTGAAGTTGGATGCCATGTCAGCATAAACATTGGGTGCGAAATACATAAACTTGGCCAAAGTATAAGAGGCCTAATGTATTTAGCGACCTATACCCTCTATGAGACAGTGATATTTTTAACTGTATCTGTGTCCCTAGTGGTGAGTTTAGTTTCTCCAAACTAAAGCTAATTAAAACGTAATTCGTTTGATAGTGACCCAGAAAAGAAAGACTTCAAGGACTAGCTACCCAATCAAGAGAATAAGATATGGCCCAAACTATGGATTTAAGAGAATAGTGTCATTTTTCACAAGATAAAATTGCAAAAATAAAATTGAAAATAAATCCAACGTATTATTTTGGAAGTAAGGATTTTTATGCTAAATTGCAAAAGAGTTGGTTTTTTATTTATTTGAAATAAATACTCAAACACTAAATATTTTATTGTATTTGTAATTATAATTTTGCTACACTTAAAAATATGCTGTGGTAGAATTTGTTTTTCATGAAGCATTTCTGTATGGAAGAGGAGAGAGAGTGATGAAGTTGGTGTAGAGGGGGGGAAGGGGGCAGCAAAAGGTTATTTTCTATAGGGCACTGGTATAGCTTGTGCCAAATATATTGTGATACAGAGGTAAAGCATCTCAAGCTAATTTGAAATCTAGTCTGTTTCTAAATTGTTTAAACGGGACCTGATTTCAAATTTTTGTATAAGCTTCCAAAGTCCCAAACGTGTACTTTCCTACATGAATCCCACTTTTTTGTAAGGTAACTATGTAATCTTCCTTTATAGTGATACTATTCACTTTTTTATATATACGCTTTTACTTAGTCATTCTTCTTTCAGGTTAAAAAGTATTTTGGTTTTCTAATATTTAAAATACACAAATAACTGTCATAAAAATTGTTGGATGCTCAAAATCTCACTAAAACTTTGAGAGTCAGTAAAACTAGCTCTAAGGAAGTAAGTTAGGATAACATCAATGAACACACGCTATATAATAATATTAAAAATAACCAAAGGTATATTTCATTGTAATAACTTTGTAAGCTTAATCCAAAACGTTTTTAATTCTTTCAAACTCAATATTTTAAAGTGATGACTTTAATAACTAAATGATTAATCTATTGTGATATCATAAAATAATTTATCGGTTAAAAGTTCTTTAATGAATAATTTTTAGAAATTTCTTAATCAAAATAACACCATTTGAATTAAAATGTAAATAATCTGTTGCATATAATATACAATTTATATGATTACAAACGTAGTACCTAATAGTACTGCAAACTCAACTGTGGCTGAAAGTAAGCCGTAATCAAGAGAAACAAGAGACCAGGGACTGTCTGGGTAAGAGTCCCCAACACTGAGAGCAAGTCTACAAAGTGCCTTCCTTATCTTAGTATCTTCTTCTTTGAACAATGTTAGAGACACAGTTAGCACAAATTCTTCACATCTGTATGTGTTCCACTCGTTAAGCAGGATTGGAAGTGCCAGAACTGAAATCCAAATGAAGTTGTAATATATTGCTGATCCATACAATGTAACTGCAGCTATCTCTTTAGTTCCATGATAAAAGGCCACAAACACCAACGGTATTGTCACCACTTCCCCGAGTACCTTCATTATGTACGGAGCACTATAAAGCCGGTTACTGAGCAAATGAAAATTCTTCACTTCAGAATAAAACTTCAACATTTGTTGATAATGGTGGAATCTACGGTACCAAGGGCTACAACGCAGTGTGGTCCCTGAAGTTCTCTCTCTGTTTATCCAGTAGACGGTGGTGCTATCTACTTCGACCACTGGCAACACTGAAGTCAACTCTTGCGATTCATATGGCATGGACATTTCATGGATCAGGCTCAAAACAAATTGTAACTCATATATATATGAAAGGATTTGATTGTAGGAAAATGCCCAAGAGAAGATGAACTGAGGTAACGTGAAAATCACGAATAAGAACGATGCCATGGTTAAATCTTGTCCAAGTAAATATAATAAGTAACAGTTGTTGTCACGTATGCTTATTAGTGATCCAAGTGCAATGCCTATTGAAATGGTCAATTTTAGAGCTTCTATAACTCTCTGTTCTTTCCTCACTCTGCTTCTTGTCTCCTGTATAAGGTCAATTGTTAGTACATGTATCCTGCTGATACTTTCATGTCTCAAACTCATTGTTGTAGCGACAATCAGTACTTCCCACCAGAAAAATACCCATGTGATTTCAAAGTACAGTTCTCCAAGACTATGCTGCACTTGCCTCATCAATAGTTCTGCAGTGCTGCTTGCAACAACGAAGAATCTGCTTGCGAAACAAACGACTGAGATAGCGATCTGACATTTAGTAGATACTAGACTATCATACGTAAAGAATGGTATTCCACTTAAAATGTAATATACTATTCCTAGTTTTGACAAAAACGGAATATTTCTGAAAAACATCTCAAACTAAAAGTCAAAATACCTTTACTTGACCAATTTATATCCATATATCCTACTCCAGCAACCAACACATGCGTTATAAACTGTTGTGTGACCTGCATGTTCAGTTTCTAAGGAGACATAATTGATTAAATGCTGACTAAAAGACATCACTACTTAGAAGGGCATTATTTTAGTTCTTAATAAGTATATACTGTATGTTTTGGTTACAATAAGTTGTTATAACTTGTTATAACAGGCTTCACTGAGAATGCAGGAGCAAATTTCAAATCTATAGCTCAATTCATTTTCAAGATGTCCTGCTGACAGATAGACAGACAATATTACAAAACATCTGAACAAAAATATTACACATCATAAAACTCATTCTTGTAGTAATAAAGTTTCATGGAAAATTTAAAGTTTACATATAAAATCTTTTTCAACATCTCTTTGCTACATGATACAGATTCAGGTATTTTAAATAAATTTGGATTCATATCAGTGTTTAAATAATAAAAGTCTATATACCAACTCTCTACAAAATTATGCTGTATATGTTTGGATAGGTAGGTTATTTAGTTAAGTAAGTTCTAACCCAGGCTGACTTATTAACTTGATTCATAATTAATTATTTTGAATTAACACACTACAGTTTTCAAAGCAAGCATCTTCCTATTTACAGGAGATATTGATGCAAACCTTAATATTAAATTTTACATTGTATATTTATTGCCCATATACAGACATAAATAATATTATCTGTCATTGTCAATGTAATATCCACTCTGAAATCAATAAAGTAGTTCTTGTTTTGAGTGTAAAATTATCTGAAGATGAGTTAAAGTTGTAAAAATGAATGTTGGTCTTTAGTTAGTTATATAATTTTTAGTTAGTAATATTTAGTTTTTACTATTTAGTTAGTAATATAATTATTTAGTAATATTTATTACAAGGACTCCTTCTGGTAGTCCATTAAATCAAAACGATTTATTAAATCACCCTATATTCCTTCAGAATGATATCATAGTGCAGCCAAAGTAAGAGTAAACATTGCAGAATGTTTAAAGATGACCTAGAGAGATTTGTACTTAGTCTCCTGTTTGGAATATGTTAGTCATCCAGAAATTCCAATATGTTCTGTACTAACATTGCAAACTCTTCTACCAACTTTAATTTTGAATTTACAACCTAAGAAAGTTTCTACGTGGTGTAAAAGTAGCATGTGAGTTATAACAATGTAAGGTATTCTTGAACACTGCTTATTTTTCATGAGATCTCATTTTTCAGTATTCTAGGCTTGGTTCCAGTGCTGTTTTGGAAACTAGATTCTTCAAGAGTGGCAGTAGGGGCCAGTGGGAAGACCAGTGAGGTGTATGTGGTCAAACAAGTAAATAAATCTCACTATCAAAATAACTTGACTTCCAGTGTTTTATTGAAATTCTGACCATAACTAAATGTACTTAGTTTTACCATGTATTAACATACTGTCAAATATATACAAAATTAAACAAATATGTAAGTCACATTCCCCCATTCTTTAGGGTCACAAAGCTAGATTACTTAGAGGGCATTGTTTTACTCAATATCTCAGTTTAAGGCCTAAGAGAGGTCTTCAGTTCACACAAAAAAGAAAGTTTGTAAAATTAATCAGCATTGTATGGATAATATTGAGTACCGTACACTATTATAATATGTATTAATAAATAAAACCATTCTTACCTAGAATTGAGAGTTGGAAAGAGTAGATCAAAGTCACTGGAAAACTTCTCCAAAGGCGGGTGGCATATAACAATGTCTATATCAGTGTTTCTTTCAGAATTCCAATTCTCTTTGATTGTTGGAATAACCTTGAATTTGACTCTGTAACATACCTATAGGTTGTCCTTAAAGATAAACAACATTTTAGTTTACCCAATAATTATTGTAGACAGCTATTATGTTTTGTGTTTTTGACTTTACAAGAGAATAGATTTCACATCCATATGAGGATTGTGTGATAATATACAGTTATGTAGGATGATTTGTAAATAGATTAATTAACTGTGCGCAAAATGTTTTGCTTGAGTCCACATCAATAATAATAATAATGACCTTATTGTGATAAATGAAATTTAAATATATTGCATTGCTTGTTATGCAATGCATCGTGTTACCTTCCTTGGGTATTTATTATTACTGTTTACTGTTTTTGTTGTTCTGTGTTCTATATAGAGCACAACCAGAAAATTTCAAATGGCAACAAATTTTAGCATTGGATCAGTGGTGTAGCTAGGACTTGGCTTTGGGAGGGATGAATCTTATTAGAGAACACCATACCAGGGAACGTGGAATAAATCTGGATATAAATTAATTAGATAGGCCTACTTCAAAGTAAAAATTTAACTTACAAATTTCACAATACTTCAAACTAGTTGGATTGCTGTTATAAGTATATTTTTTTATGTTTTAGGATTTTGGTGTATTCTATCCCCCTGATCCCCCCGCTTAAACATGCCACTGCATAAGATGACATATAGCTTCTCATAGACGTTTATATAATTAAAGGTACCATAGTGAATTTAAGTTTAATTTTTCATTGGAACTTGTTTTCTAAACTATCTACCATCTTAGAGAAATTCATTTAAAATTTTATGAATTCTATAAACAGTTAAAAATATTAAAAACAATAATATTAGCAAATACATTAGTATTAATTATAATAATATTAATAATAAAATTAAATATTTTTAACAATGGTAATAGCTATTATATTTCGTAACTTTGGGAGTAGATATTGAACAAGTTTGAAATAATCCTTGAAATTATAATTGATTTTCATGTTGATTGGGTTGGAGAGTGCAATTTGTGGAAAAGCTCCTTCATTAATAGTGTAGGTTGTAAAATTATTTTACCTGAACTTTAAAATGTCTCTGAGTAAGTTTAAAATATTGAAGCTGTATCCTTGGTCTGAAGAATAGTCCTGGAACTTGTACTCAAAGGAGCAGTCAAAGTTTGATTCCTTGTCTTGCTGTAAATAAATTTCAATTATTTGATTTAAATACCTGTAGTATGGTATAGACAAACAGGTCTATACTAAGACCGGTTTTTTCAGATAATTGTACCGGGGGCGGGCTGGGCCTCTTCACACGTTTGTTAAGAAGGAACCGTCAACGGACTGTGTGATGGCGAATACGGCCCTGCAGACAGATCATGGACTTCTCCAATATTATTATTTATCCATCTATTAAAGGGAAAATCCGTGTTGAGTGCTTATTTTACTTTAAATTTGCTTATGTGTTTATATCAAGATTTTAGCATTCACTGCACAAGTTTTTTTAAGAAAAATCATACAACTGCTAACATTGTTGATTTGTTACACTTTGCATCTCACCTTTATACAAGACATGGCTTTCAATTTAACCTGAAAGGAAAGTCTGTCATTTAAAATCTGATAAAGTTGAATATAGTTAAAACATCAACAAGTAAAATATGTACGGTATAAATTAATAAATATTTCTAATGTCTTTTGGCAACAAATTAGAAAGCTTGCATATTATAACATACATTATTTAAGGTGATGAAAACCAATTTCATGAATTTAATTTAAACTGTGAATATTTAAAGATAACACCAGTTTGTTTTACAAAAATATAAATCCAGTCTTGTGCATATAAAAATTTCAAATCATATAGTCTTGAATTAAGTTATGAAAGAAGAAACAAAAGCAGATGTGGTGTTTGTATTTATGTTGAAAAAGGTATATAACATTTCGTCAAAGTAATGTTATAAATCTTGTAGCTATTAAAGAAATATTTTATTGTACTACCACTAAAATTATAAATTGTATGTTGATAGGAAGAAAACTTGTGAACATTCCACAGTGAGTTCCACATGAAAATAGTACAAATAATTTTTATTGAATTTGGAACCATTGCTGTGCCGCCTAGAAAATGAAAAGTTTAATATGAATTGTTTTAAACCTATGTAATAAGTTTCAATTCTATAAGATCGTTATATCAATCACAAGTACGGACAGACAACAACATGATTTTAAGAAGGCACTGCCTGGGTTCTTAAGAAGGTACTAGTTCTTAAATGAGGAATTTCCTCTTTATATTTTTGTTATATGAGAGGAATAAATTGTTTACTATTGTGATTTAAAAACAAACTGGTCTCTCACAGCTGCTGTAAATCTGGAGGTCATATTGATTCACCTGTGCAAACACAGATAGTGACCTCATTGATCCAAGTGCTGCCTCATAGATCCTAATGCTGCCTCAGAGAACCTAGTGCTGTCTCAGAGGTCCTAGTGCTGCCTCAGAGGTCCTAGTGCTGCCTGAGAGGTCCTAGTGATGATTATCCTAAGCAGCTGACACAGCATCTAAACTCATTAAGAACTCTGTGCTCTCTGAGATGACCTAACTCCTTACTAAGAGATGTATATGACATAAAGACAATTATACTAATAGACACACACTACTAGTTGCTTTTCACAACAAATTGTTATCCCAACTTTTGGATACTTTCATGGCTTTTGAACCACTTAGCGTAGGATCCACATTCACAATTCAAGAGATATTTTCAAGGGAGGCACAGTTCACCACCAGAGTTAGAGCGGTGATAATTGAACTCTCCCTGAGTTCAAAACCGTTCCGTAATGTGAAGTGCTCCACCCCCACTACTTATCTTGCAGGTAATTAGTAACCAGTTGTCTTCACCTTCCAAGTAAGTGCATTCTGATCTGAAGTATCAAACCTTGTACTGTACCAACTCTTCCCCTTGTTCTGTTTGACAAGATCCTTACACAGGCTAGTGGCCATGAGGACGGCCAGAATGAGGCTGAAAATGGAATTGGTCTCTCCTTTCAAATGAAAAACAAAAACAAAATATTCACACTAATTGATCCAGTTCATAAAAGAAATTGTTCTAACCACAGATATCTTGAACTAACAGCCTTAGCACTCATTATCAGATTGAGAATCCTTATACTTCACACTTCATTCAAGTGATATTGGTAAAGGTGTTGTGTGCCTGGACAAAATGTGCACCAGGTTTTGAATATAAAATCCATCGGATAATGAGAAAGAGGACCTTCTGCTGCTTTAGATCCCAAGTTTATGTCTCAACAAGAGTTCATTACCTAGCCATGGTCAGATATTCCTGACTGCATCAAGAGAATGGCTAGGAATAATCTGATGCAATATACAAGATACTTATTTAGAACGAAACACTTTTCTGTGCAGCATCTTCCTTTACTTTAAATTGTACCTCTCCCAGGGTCCTTACTATAGATAATCCACTCGCAAAGAAACCTGTGCAGAAGCAAATTTCTTAGCAGTACCGCGCAGGAGAGGCCCCCCTCCCTTAGTAATTTATTTAAAACATTTGTAAGGGAATAACCTTACTTATGATAAATCAAAGACATATCAGTCAACCAAGTCCATTGATTATAAGTATTAACATTTAAAATATTTAGTAATGTATTTGTTAACTTAAAATTAATTTTTTTATCAGTTTTGATAGATAGATCTATTTACATTTACTAGACTCCTGAAACAATACATTTATTGTTATAAATCTATCCATTCACTGTACGAAACATGACCGGTTCAACTGAACGAACCACGGCAGTGAACCGACTGAGCCGGATCAATCAGATGATCCGATAGAGTGAATGCCGAGCAGTGGTGGGGATACTGGGAGGGGGCAGCATCACAGCATCGGAGGGGAATTTACCCCACCCTGTGTGAACTTAAATCACCCAGGGTCTTTTTGTCAACGGTCTACCTATAGTTATGGGGTTTCCTGGTCATGAACCTCTTTATTCACATCATCTGGATTTGATTTCAACTATAAGTACTCTACCAATATTTATTAGTAGTTTTTAATTATCTTATTGGAGGGATCTTAGTGACCTGTGAAGGCATCTCCAAAATCATTATTTCTTCATTTTTAGCGCAACTGGCTGATAAAAAACAGCCTTCAAATTCACTAGCCTTCTGGTCATCTGACTAAACTACCTGGTAATCAGTCAAGAAGTTAAAACAACTATGGCACCAAATCCTACTAACTGGGAGATGCAAATAATTACATGATTAGTCAAGAGCGGACCAGGGTGCAGGAGCACCTGTTCCATGCTCGGTTCCACAAAATCATTGAGGGTTCTGAGATCAAAATACATTTTAATATTTTCAGGCATTTGAGAGTTACATTTTTCAACTTATTTTTGTCATTCTTTATGAGGTGATTTTCAACTCACCACAAAAAAGGCATCATAAATTAAGAGTCTGAAGAGGATTCAGGAAACACCTAAAGAATTATAAATGTACAGACATATATCAGAATGTTTTAAGTATTTATAGGTAAAAGCTGAGTTTTAGTTATTGTGAGTTTTCAGAACAAATAAATTTTGCTTTGTCATATGTATAAATTTAGATACATTTCTTATAAGAAATTATTCACTATGTTCTTGGATTAGGAACAAATTTCTTTTAGCAAATATATGCTATGTCAAGTGTTTCTAAAGACAATCATCTATTTCCAAAGCCATATTTAGTAAGATTATAATGTATATAATGTATTTCATAAAGTCCTTCCATAGACTATGTGACAGACTTTTCAATCAATCCATTTTTCACATATTTATGCCAAAGTACATATGGTATTAAGTAGTACCAAATTTATTCTCCACTAAAATCATTTTATTTGCCATAGCTATTTACGTTGGTGGCTTCTTTTATAATCTCAAACTTTCATGATTTAGTAATTTGCGCTAGTTTGAAATTAATGTAACTTATTTTCAACCCAAGTAAGGTTTTTGGTAAGAATATCTAAATGTTATTTTTCTTTTCTTTAATATTGCAATAGTATTAAGAAGGCTCTGAAGTCTGTTAAAACACCATTGTAAAACAAAGATACTGATTCAAACAATGTATATTTATATTCTATAGTTACCTTGGCCTTACACACAATTTTATTTGAATAAACAAGGACACTATGCACATATTCTTTTATTTAATAACATTCCAAGCAATCCTGAGTTAAGTGATAGTCACTATTCCAATCTCTTGATTCATTTTAGATTTAAGTTTAAAGAGGGGCCCTGAGTCAAAGAGTGAATCTATTTTTTTGTAAGCACCACTCAAGTTTCTCGAATTTCTCTCCAATAATCCATGATACTTTATTAAATAGCTCCAATGATTTCAGTATCAATAACTGAACTGTTTTAAGCCAGTGTGCAAAAAAATCCTAAGTCTAACGAAAGTCTAAAGTCCTTAGCTTTTCAGTTAACCCATTGGCTTATACATATTTTTACTATCAGCTCAACTGGAGTTATCCTATTAAAAATGCCAAAAACGTAAGAGTTTTGTTATATGTTTATAAAAAAATTATTTTTCAAGTTATTTGGTTATATTTTATATCTTTTTGGATTAACATGAAATGGGCTTTAATAATAAATAGAAAGTAATATATTTGGTCATAATTTAAAAATAATAATGCTGTACAAACTAAAAAAGTTTTGGAATTTTTTAATTTTTTTTTTACTCAAATAATATAAAATTAAATACACCATTGCTGCTTTTATTTTATTTGAAATGTATTTCTCCACCTAGCAATACTATAATATGTGTATATATATGCATAGTTTGTCAGAATAAATGTTTTTTCTAAATACTGAAAATTCCAAGAATATTGATTTTTTTCTCTTTTAGTACACTAATATTTTTATAGTAACTTATTATTCATTTAAATTTCAGTTAACTGTAGTATTGCAGTTTTTCTTATGTGTTACAACAATATTAGTCTAATTTATACTAACATTTGGTTGAAAAAGGAGTTTAAAAAAATTATTTAGATGGCGCTGTACTTGTCATGGAACTGTTCTGTGATATAAATTTTTAGCACAGACTAGCTGTCACGGAACCGTTCCATGATACAAGGCCAATGTGTTAACACACTTATGATGTAATAAATTATGGCATTTTACTGATTAAAATTCCAATAAAAAATCACAGAAAAATAAAAGTTTTTAAAGTGCAACTGACTTGGACAGATGAACAACAACAGATATTTACTATCACCTGTTTAGATATGTATAAACTAGTATGCTGTTCTTAACTTTGACAGGTGGTTAAAACACATTTACAATCTTTTGATTAAGCTCAGTCCGTAAATATAATGGATAATGGAGTGTTAAGGGTTCTTTCAAGACCAGTGAGGCATAGCCCAAATGAATTTTTTAAATAGTAATAGGCCTATGTGTTGAACAGGGGTCCTAAGAATGTCCATGTAAAAATTCAGTACAATCGGTTCAGAAGTTTTTACACACACACACACAGACACACACTATTTGCTTTTTATTTAATAGTATTGACAGTGAACTATTAGTGTAACATTGCAGTAATAAAATTAAGCCGTTTCAAGTATTTCAAAGTCTACACAACATACAATAGTTAACATACATAACAAATGGAAGTTGTTTAAGACATTTTATATTCCCTGAAGTTTGTTCATTAACATAATTTTTAAATCTGGAATTTCTCTGTTGTACTCGGAAAATCCATTTATATTAACTGTAATAAATGTATTTTGTAATGTAGCTTCTCAAACCATTAATTCATGAATAATTATGTAAAATAATTACATTGTTTTATGTAACTAAAATTGTATTATTAAAATCAATGCTTAATCTTTAAATAGCACATACCTTGTCAACACTAACTACTAAAGTCTGTTCTGAAACATTGTTTAATCCAAAACCCAATTTCTGTAGTGTGGATCCAGAAAAATGTTTGAGTTCTTCTGTTGAATAATACATTTTATTCATGTCTCATAAGCAAGCTAATAGAACATCTGATACAAATAACTCACTAAAGATAATTCTCTTATGTCCGTTTACGTCCTGTTATATTCAGCAACTGAGACAGATTGTATAACCATTTAAACCTCGGTTGCTTCAGCATTGTAGAAATAAGTATAAATTGGAACTTCTTCAATTATTAATCTTCTATCCATCTCCATATTTGTTCACTTGTGCCTACTTCACAGGAAGAAGTGAGTAATTGGCTGTCAAGCTCAACTGACATTTGTAACCCTCCTTCCCTTCCCCAAAAAGAAAGTCTGGTGCTCATGCTTTTTGGCGCAAACTATAACCATGATTACTTTCATTAAACTGTTGGCTATTATTTGGTTTATTTCTTTTTTGTGTATGTACATAAATTTTCAAACCATTATGGAAGTTAACTTTGGTACTTCAATCTTTGACATATTAGGAATTGAGAAGAATTTGAGAATGTACAAACTTTTGTGTTAGAACATTTTGGTCATTTTCATCATTTTCAAAATGGTTGACAGAGTCCATAATAAATATGGTTCTATAATAAAGTTATCAAAAAAGCTTATCTTTGAGTACAATTCAGGCCATTTTAGGTTGTTGGCTTTTTTGCGTATTGTAATATTGTGTTTATCCTAACAGTTCAATAGTGAAATATTTTAATAGTAATTAATTGAATAATATCTTCACTAGGCAATCGCTCATAAAACAATTTAATTGAATTTTTAATTGTATTTGGAATTGTTCTCCAAGGATCATTTATGGAACAGCATTGTGGCATCAGAATACCACGCTGAATTAGTTCAAAATCTGTTCATTCATTCTGTTCTGTTAGTTGGCCCCTTTTAAAATCAGTCAGAGTCCCAAAGCTTATGTGACAGAACACCAAAATTGTATGTGTTTTAGCATGACAAAATTTTATCTTATTCTATGTATGGAGGAGAGAGTAAAAATATAAAAACATTTTAGTGGAAATCCTTAAGTACTATTTAAGATATAGAGTATATACGTAATTAATACCACTTTTTCAAATGGATTAACTGTTGAGTGTAATAAAGAGTGTTCATAAATTTCTCTTATCAAATTTCACCATCTGATTTGTCAGGTCAGAATAAGTTAGAAATGTCATGAATTATAGTCCAGTCTTGCCTAGTGAACAGTCTGTCTGTCTGTTAGTGTTTTTAGGAAAGAAATTTGTATATTTAAATTGGAGTAAAGGTGTAAAGTTCTAACTTTACAGAGTGTTTTGTATAATTAAGGCCTACTTCGAAACAAAAGTTTCAGGAAAATATCCTATTAAAATGGTGACCATACAACATTTTCAAACTGCAATAACTCAAAATAGGTAGATTTTATTAAAAACTTAGAATAGTTCAATATGGAGTACTTTTATATAAACAATTTAATATAAAGTTTATTTTGTTATAACCAATTATGACCTATTATACTAAAGGTCTTACTGCAGTGGCGTAGCGACAGAGGAGCGAGTGGAGCGACCGCTCCAGGGCGGGGGCGACAGAGGGGCGGCGGGCGGGCGGACGATAAAATTGCGGGAAGCAGCCAACAAATAATTTGTTGATTTATTACCTTTGGTATATAATGTCAAAAAAACTAAGTGGTGCTGAGTATCTGAAACGAAGGTTAGAGAAAGGTCACGCAGAAAATCTTGAACTTAAGAAAATAAAGAAGTTATCTACCTACTTTTCGAGGGACACTTCAGTAGTTGCAGTTTCTCAACAACCCACTTGTAGCTCACAAGTAGCTACCTACAAGCGATGAGGACTTGGAGCAAACGGTTCGGACTTGGTTCATGTAGGCTTACCTGAAGATGCAGAAGACCACGTCCTTCTTCAGGAACCTTTTTCTAAGGTAGGCCTAGTTAAAGCTGAAGGTACCGATTGCGAGTTGAACCTTAAAGAAAATGTAACAGCTGTTATAAGTTCTTCTGATAAGGGTAATTTTGAAAACACTCTTACAGCCAAACAAAAACGGCAAATAATAAAATTAGGCCCTCATCAGCCTATAGGGCCATTTTCAAAAGAATCAGAAGGGAGAAATAAAAATAGGGGATTTGACGAGAAATGGTATTTTCAAAAGAATAAAGAAAACCAATTGAGAATAAAACGTAATTGGTTATGCTATTCAAACATCCTCAATGTTTGCTATTGTCAGCCATGCTGGCTTTTCAATATGGCCTATACTGATGTGGGATTTTCGAAAGGTACGTCTGATTGGGCACATTTAGGTCGAAACATAAAAGACCATGAAGAAGATTCGCAAAGTCATGCAATTGCGTGTGAAATATACTATCGCTGGCAGTTAGGCCTAACAGTTGATAGTGAGAATCTGGAGGAGATTAAAAAAGCCACTGATTACTAGAGACAAGTTTTAAGGCGAGTGGTGGACGTCATTATTACGTTAGCTACAAACGACTTACCACTGAGAGAGCACAGATTGTGTAATGACGATGAAGATGCAACTAAATCGAAAGGAAATTTCCTTGAGATAATACATATGCTAGCAAGATATGACCAGGTCCTTGCAGATTTAATTAAGTTACCAAAACGTAGTGTTAACTACCTTAGTCCTCAGATTCAAAATTAGCTGATCAACCTGATTTCCAAAGAGATAAAAAAAGAAATCAAGGAAGAAATGAATAAAGTCCCTATGTGTCTATTATCTTTGATACAACTCAAGATATAGCGAAAACCGACCAGCTGAGTACAGTGTTTCGTTATATAAAGATAAAAACTGACGAAGGCGACAGGCCAGTACAACTAGTCATAGAAGAAGCGTTCGGGGGCTTTTTGGAAGTGGAATATGCGAGTTGGTTTTGTAACTACTTAACTACTATGTTCACGTTTTAGATAATGTGCTCAAATTTAAACTAGGGTTTTCAATAGAGATTTATTAAATATATTGAAATTTGTACTTTCATTCCAAACCCTATGGAATTGAATTGAGATTTAAATACATATTGCTATACACGTAAACTAGGTCTCTTACAAGGAACAAAACTTTATAAAGAATAGTAGACTGTAAGTTATTATAAAAAATGATGTTTGGTCAAAGACGCCTTACATTGCTGATGAAATGATGGCCAAGAAAGGTTTGTTACGGTAGTGAGGTGAACTGTCGGCACTGATTGATCATGTAAGTAAAAGTTGGGGAAGGGGCGCCAGCGACTGAGTCGCTCCATGGCGCCAAAATCCTCACTACGCGACTGTCTTACTGAATTCAATTGATTAGTTAAATACACTAATCTAGTTATTATTAATGCTTGTTAACTGCTCGCTAATATTGAGCTGATTGTTGAATTTAATAGTTGGAATTACTTGCTCATTGTTGTCATTTTTAATGTTTATTATGAAATTGGTTTGGATACATTACATTTTATTTTGTCTAATTTATCTTTGATTTTTTAACATAACTTTGTAAATTGTATTTTACCCTGTGGTAATTTAGAGAATATTAAATTATAGTTAACGGATTATTCATTATTAAAATATTTTTAATGAAATTATTTAAGAAAAAACTATTTGTATTTAGTTTACAAACACAGCTGGATTCTCTGTTTACAGCCTGGAAATGGAAATGGGATAGAAAATATTACAGCGTTGTTTTCAATTGCACTACATTACATTGATTTTGGGTTTCAGAGGTTCTAGCTGTATATTTACTGACAAGAACAGACCTGAACAGTCTCAGATTTCAGCCAGGTTGATGTTTTGGGTAGTAATTAAAAAAGAGAGGATTCATTGCGATTTAAAGACGTCCAGAAAGACAGACAGAATGAACAAGCTATGGCATGCTCACAGTTGGACAATGGTTCTTGGGCTTTGTATATGAATACGTCAAAGTAATATTTGAAAGAAAAAATACTCAAATCAATGTTCTCTCTTTTTAAGCAATTCCCACCATTTTTTGTTAAGTAAGATAAGTGCTTCTATATATTGTTTTTATTTTGACGAAATGCACTGGCTTAAGACCACTGGCGTGTTTATCATAATAGTCCACTTGATTGTAGTTAAGTGTCGCAAGTACAAATACAGATGTAATCTCAAGAAAACAAGTGTCGTCACAAAAGTTTAGAGAGTATTGATTTCATTTTATCAACCATACGTCACACAAGTGGTTACACATGTACTTGAGTGTGTGATCCAATACTGTAATTATATATAACACAATAATAACTTACAAACATTTAGGGATTATTGGTATTTAGAAAAAAAAACCATTTGAATTGACAGATTTGGTATGATTTCTAACTTTTAGTTGACATGGAAAGTAATAATAGTGTAGTACTGTTTAGAAATGAACTATTCTAATTTAAATATTACATCTCTAATAAATTTATATTATGTAAATTAGGTTAGCCCCTTGTAAAACAATGTATTAGGGAAGGTTGTTTGATTTATTGTTGTTTGCTGCTCCCGGATGGGAAGAGGTTTAGTCGATCACCTGATAACGAGGTAAAGTGGCCTCGAGCTGAATTATCACTTCAGTAGGTACAACACTCACTGCCTGGTCCAGTGGCAATATGCAGATTGAACTGATTGTTTCTCGGCTCCTGAAAACCCCTTTGAGACCCCAAGTGTGCAAGAATGTTTGTTCATACCATGGAGGCTGGAACTCTTTGTCTTCCTCCAGACGCTGGAGGAAATCATTCTTTCTTCAGAGATGTTATTTACACTCATCAACAGTAAGTGATTTATTCGTTTGTGTGAATTACAACCAGAGTGTATTAGAGACAGTTTTTGTTTTGTTATGTTAATGCCATAATTTATTCTTCTAATTATAAATATGATCAGAATTAACAATACAGGAATATGTTGTTTATTGGGTATAAAAATAAAATATAAGTGATTGTTATAATTTTTTTTTATTATTTTTGTCTCTAAGTATCCAAATATAATTTTACCTTTCTGGTGTTTTCAACATTTAGTGTAGATGATTACAAATATTATTAGAAGTAACATTTTCATTGATAACAAGCTGACACTAAAATTGCTCAAAAATTATCGCACATTTTGATTCAAATAATTCTAAACCCACCAACCAAAAGAGAACAAAATCCATTTATTTATAATAAGTTTATCATGCAGCCTATTTACACACTCAACCATTTATTTTCATTACTAAACACTTTTATTCAAATAGATTTTGGCCTAAATTGGCCAAAAAAAGTAATAGACTTAATGCCTGAGTCAAAAAAGAATAATTTATAGCTGAAATGTATTGATATATAATTAAGACGTTTTAAAACATATATGATTATATTATGAATATTTTTTTTCCAGACATAGTACATACAACACTATGAACAGTATTTAACCATATATATTCTATGTAGGTCTCTTTTTATTTATTTTCATTTTTAAGACTAAAACAAAAGTTATTAATGTTGGTACTGTATCTATTGGTAATATTCTACTCAGAGTTTGTCTTTAATTATTGTTTACAGATCATTGTTTTTATGTCTAAATTCAATACCTCTCCAGTCTTTAGCTTTAAGCTATGCTGTTTTTAAAGTTCACTTATTTGTATTTACTAAGGCTTAATTTTTGTTACTTCCTACAGACTAAATTCATAATGAGCCTGATAGTTAAGCTATGATCTTAAAATGGGAAAGATAAGCTCTAAAATACAAGTTATTTGTACACAGTAACACCATTCAACTTTTGTGTAAAATCACCAGACACTGGCTGTTACGAGATCACAAACATATTTCCTACAAGGTGTGGTTGTAAGGAACTCTGTTACAATAATTTGATCTGACACATATGTTTGTATTACTTTATCACACAAAGTTGGAAGATGATGTGAATGCCTCCAAATAAAATGTATTACTCTTGTTCTAATCTTAACAAACTTTTCCACACAATTATTTTTGCTTATAACTGTTCTTTGACCAAAAACACAAAAAATGCAGTCTCTTTGAATTTATTGCTACTCTTAGTATAAACCTATGAAATGTTCTGAACCAGAAACTTGAATTTTCAGTTTATGAATTTTTATAAAAAATTGAATATTATGTCCTTACATCAAGAATTCATTTCAACTCTTTGAACATAACATATTGCTGAGTCTTCTGCACCAACCAATACAAAACAATGTGCCATGTGGAAGTTAAAGTGTTACGTAGATATATAATTTAAATAAATTATGTTTAAGTCATAACTGACCATTTTCAACTTTAACTCAACCTTTTGTGATGTTGATTCCAGAACTACAACGTGAGATTAACACAAAATGCTTACACTACAAAGGAAATGCTGACTAACGTTTTCACAGATGTGGACGGAGTCCAGAGGTAACTCATTCTTTCATGGTAATAAAAACTGTAAACTCTTCAAAGTACAAAATTGTTATTTTATGGAAATAAAAAAGTAAGGAACTTTTATTAACTATTCCAATTTAAAATGTTAGGCGTTTAGTAACATAAAAAACAGATTTTAATATTCAATACATTCAAAAGGGTTCTGACGACTACAGTCCTCTATTTATCATAACGCAGTCAGGCAATCATCAAACCCCATTCTCTTTTGTTTTGAAAATATAATTAAGAGAAATAAAAATTCCAAATTTCACACAAAGGGATGTAGGCATATTTGATGGTTTCTGTCTAAAATGACTTGATTGGGTACCTTTTCTTTTGTGTTATTATTTATTGTTATTGCTAAATCCAATTTATCAGTACATCAAAATTAAGTGAATAAATAAAATTATGCCAGTCCCAACCTAAGAAATTCATATATATACATAGTTAATACTCCACACATAAATTATAAAATCAATATTGTTTTGATTGTTTTGAATATGAAGCAGAAAAGCTCAGTTAAGTACGTAAGCTTTTGTAGGGAAAATAACATCTGAGGCACCAGATTTGAAACAAATGTTTATTTTATTGCAGATTAGAACAACAAACAAACAAATGTAAAAAATAAAGACAAACACAAATGTTACCTGTACAGTATAACAAACTTTGGTTCAGGAATGTTTCAAACTTTTATTTGAATTGAATGTTTACTGCTACTATATATTATTATATTATCACTGAAAGTTACCCGTGGCTTCGCAATTTCATAGATTTCGTAGATTTTGCACCTGCATGAGCACTTCTAGTGTGAGTGAATTATATTTCTGACTCTATTGTTGAGTTTGCTTTTTTACCATGATTAGTAAAATATGGTAGAAAGTGTACATTTATGTTCATTGTAATTTACTTCAATGTTACTGTTTATTGTTCAATTGCTGATTCTGCCTCTTGCTGATCAAGACAATATGTACACATACACAGCTCTGGAAGCCTACTTTTGTCAAAAGACTACTAATTTAGATTTCATAACAGTCTTTAAATATAAAGTAAAGGTTAGACTACATTGTCTACATTTATATCTGCACTGCTAGCAGTTACCCGCTCCTTTGCATGCAAATTAGTAGGCATTGCACATGTATGAGCACTGCTGGTTTGAGTGAATTATATTTTTGACGCCAATGTTGTGTTTGCTTTGTTGCCACAATTAAGAAAATACATCAAAAAGTTTATATTTATAGTCATTCTAATATACTTTGTTAGATAGTAACATTGCCTTTTAGATCTAATACTTACTATTTGACAAAAATTTACAGCTAAAAATACATTAACAAATGACATTAAGTGTTTGTTTCTTTATAAACTGAAAAATATTGTTAATATTTTAGACCATTAAGAGCTGGAATTAATACATTAGCTCAAAAGCACAATCCTCCAATCCCTCATCTGTTCTTGCCAACTGCTTCAAAGGAAGTATTTGGTGTTAAATTCTGACCATGGCATTCTTTTAATCTTATGGAACTGATTTTTAATACTTTAAAATTAAAAGATCTATAAGAAAAGTAAAGCTTTTGACACACTACATTTTGTTATGTTTTATTTTCAGAGAATACGTCAGAAACTCAAATATATTATAAACACCATTGTGTATATTTGCAACAAAAGCAAGAGAGACCATTGCAATCACAGAAGAAACTTTTCAATATAATTTATTAATCTTATTAAATCCAAATAAATTTTAGGTTTTTATTTAAATGTATTTTTTAATTTTTACTCCTGTATAGAGCTCTTTATTATTTGTTTTACTCCTATTAAGGTATTTAATTTTATTACACCATGGCAAAAGTGTAAAATTGCTTACAGTATAGTGTGGAAACTAAAAAGTAATATTCAAAGTTGAATAATTTTACTAACTTTGCTGTAATTTCAGGCCTATTGAAGACTACTCCGAGAAGACAAAAGTAATGTTTTATGAAATGTTTAAAGAAGTCAATGAGGAATATGTCAATGTACAAAAGTTCATCACTGTAAGTATAAATTTCATAGTTTTGTATATTTTTCACTAAATTAAAAGTGTACTTTTACTATGGAAAAAAATGGTATTGAACTGGAAATACTTCAAGGGTGTGTCAAAGATAGGATTTCGGAAATTTGTCATTGCTATATTACAAAATGCATAACACTACGTTACAAGGATTTAAATCTATCCACTTACTTAAGTATTAGAACCTTAATACATAAACATACACTTAAAACCTACAACATGCAGCAGTAGACTGCCACTTTAAGATATGTATCATACTGACTTATACACAAAGTCCAGACTGGAGAAAGTTGACCCAAGAAATGTCACTGAACAGAGGTCAAGAGCACAAACAATATGTCACACTCGTACAAGAGAAAGTGGAACACACAATGCTCAGAATGTAGTATTATACATTTTGTAACATATGGCAAATGTCAAAAATCCTATTATTCTTTTTAAACCATCAATCATGAGAAACAAACAGTTTGCAAGGTGTGTGTAATAATGAGAATCACTTGTTTTATAACAAAGTGGATTTCAATTAGTGTTTTCTTTCTCTCGTTGTATAGGAAAAATTGTTATGATGGGAAACAATTTTTCAGAAGAAAAAACCATTATAACAATTATCTCTCCCCCTCCCTTCCCCCATATAAAACATTTTGTTTTTACAAAGTATTTCTCATTTGTGCACTCATGTTTTTTTTTACTAAACAAATGGATTCATTTTGTCAAATTAGGCTACCAAGTGGAAGTATTGGATTTTTAACCAACCAAAAACATGAGCCAAAATGGGAACAGTTTGAGGGCTATGTGTGAAAAAAATCAAGAGAGCTAGTAAATTTTTTTAATGTAGGAATAAGAAACAGAAATGCATATTACACAAGAAATATATTAAAAGTACTGGGAGAGATTAATAACTTATAAAAGGTTTCACTTAAGAAAGAGAAACTCTTTATCAATATAAAACATAAAAATACTTTTTCACCATTGTAGTTACTATCAAATGTCACATGGAAAAAATAACTATCAAATGACAATAATAGTAATGTATATAATGTATTAGGAATGTTGTGGATTGTATTTTAAAACATTTAAATTTCTATTGATGTTCTTAAGTTTGATCTCGGAACCGTTTATCTCAGAATTTAGGCTAACCTCATATAAAATATTTATCAGTATATGAAATGCTGTGTACGAACTCAGATTTGAACCCGGATTTCTGGGGTGATCAACTGAGACAATAAACACTCAGTTACCGAGGATAATACTTCTTACAGTTTCTCTTCAAATAGTTCTCCCAATAACAACACCACATTAGGTACTTACAACATGATGTCAGTCAGCACAAGACTGTATGTTGAGATGTTTCCCAATAGACTCTGTGAGGCAAGAAATGTGGTCTGAAACATTTTAAACATCACAAGGAAAACATGTTATCAATCAATTATTCAGGGGTAAACATTGATGATTTGCTTACACTCGCTGTTCTTGGCACTCGGCACTCTGCTAGAGAGCTCAACACTGTTGCAACATCTCTGAGAGGCCTCTGACAAGATTGATAACTGATAACGAACAGCTTTGGTGTTTCAGGCTAAAAATCTTAAAATATGTAGTCCACAAGTACCTTAACCTTGAAATCAGTTATTTTAACATTACTATTGGCTAAGGCTTGTATATTTAATACATTATATAAATATTAAATATTCTTAAAAAAATAACATCACAGATTTTCTGTGTAATAATTATGTATTTTAAAAATCAGACAAACCAATTTTTAAAATGTTCGAGTAGGCCAGCTTGCATGAAGACAGTTAAATTTTAAGATTTTAAATTGATTTCCTTGTCAACACTTTGTTGTTATGATTAAGTAACTAGAATAACTTCAGACAAATTTGAATTATGTTTTGAAAATTATACAAGTTAGTTGAAAGATCACATCCATAAAAATATTTATTAAAAATTCAATGTGTAGTGGTTTTGAATTATAACCACAAAATTTATTTACTTGTTATATGGACAAGAAACAAATTTTTTACTTGATCAAATCTGTTTAATATATTAACTTAAATTTTTTATGTGAAGTACTTTATTTTAATCCAATAACCAACTATTGTTACATATTATTGTTTTGAGAATAAGAACTTCATCTCCCTTTAGGGTATAGCAGTTAATTACAATGTTGATTCTTTTTTTGTTTATTATTTAGTTTTAGATTGTGATATGAATTTATTTATGCAGGTCTATTAATTCTGAAATAAGTACTGAATACAGTTGTCCATCAAACCAAAACCCCAGAGAGACCCAAACCTTTGCAAAATGTTTATACTGATTGTGTTTATAATCCAAGGATATCTAAGATCTCCAGGGTAGCTTTGTAGAAAATGGCTTTGACTCTAGGACTCTGCTCCATTAGGAATGATTAACCTCAACAACAAACTTGAACTTGTCACATACTTGTAGTACATCCAGGTTTCAGTTAAGATTCTTTTGAAATTATGAGTGTAATCATAATAATTATATAAAGATATCAGAAACAAGTTTACATTAAAACAAGATAACAGGTAAATTAAAAATGTTGCATAATCCATGGTCCTTTGATACTTTCCAAGTATTAGATATTTCAAACTAAATTACTAAGTTTTCCAAACACAGCACCCAACTATATACTGTATGACACACAGACGCTGATGTTCAATAGTGAGAGATATGTAAATAACCTGATCTGTTCTGTAATTGAAACATTTTAAATTGATGAAAACCTTACAATTCTAATGTATGTATTAACAAATAGATAAAGTGTTTACTAATAAACTTTGTGTTTGGCAGGCAATACAAGTGACAGGAATCCAGCCCCACACAGATCCTCGGCTCAAGGATTTCATAAACGGACTGACAAAAGCCTACAGAGAATCAGGTATCCTCGGCGGTTCATCTGAGTCCCAGAAACTTTCGAAGGAAAAATTTATGGAGTAAGTTTCACATCTCATAAGCACATAAAACATTTCTTATTATTTTCAAATCCAGTTGTGTATTTAAATAATAAGTTTAGGCCAAAACATGTTATACACACAGCCAGCACCACAAAGAATAATACAGGACAAATGCCAAACAAGCAATTAATGTCTTACTATTGAGATGCTCAAAGTTGTGAGTCTGTATGCACTAAAAGCTTTTACACATCTGGTAAATAAGTCATTAGAAAGTGGAGAGTTTCAGAAAAGTTGGAAAATAAATCAAGTTCATCTTACACAAAAGTAAATGCCCCTAAAAGAGTCCAGCAGTTGAGACCCATCACGATTTTACTATCCATTTCTAAAGTATTAGAAAATGTAGTATTGTGCCAAATTATTCCTTTTATGAATGATGCTAAAGCTCTAATCTGGATTCAGAAAGAATCATTACCCCTGCACAGGTCTGATAATTTATTTAGTGATCTCTTGCATGAGAAAGACAAAGCATCGTAGTTTAATGGTTATGTGGGATGGACTATTCACAGGCATTGATTCAATCAGTTATGACCTTTAACTAGTTAAGAGGAAATTTTATAGATTTGATATGATATCAGTTGAAAGTGTCAAACCAAACTTGCAGGATAGAATGCAGGTTACAAAGATGGAAAGTGACATTTTTATTGCTATTCAATCTGAAACCGATGCTATTCAGTCTGTTTACATCTGAATTCTCCAGTTGTGTGCAGAACTTCACGGACCACCAGTATGCAGATGATTGCCAGCTGCACCTGTCCTATGAAACTTCTTCAATCAAGGAGACCCTAATCAAAACTGAGCTTGATTCCATTTGAAGATGTTCAGCTGATAAGGTCTCAAATTTAATGGATAGTGCAGCATCATTCATGTAGCTCCACATGACTTTGTAAAGACCCTAATGGAGCATGGAGTGAGTGTCATGCTTGGTGGTAAGAGAGTGGCAGTCTGTGACACAGTCGAGGCTCTTGGTGTAATATTGGAAAGCGGTCTCTTGTTCACCAATTATATCACACACACTAACCAACAAGCCATTCTCAGGCTGAGGGGTCTGTACAGATTCAGAAGCTTGTTACCAAGCTCTGTCAAGCTCAGACTCACACAGTCTTTAGTGCTGTCAGTATCTGCTTGCAATAAAAGGCATTTTTTATTTATTTAAAAATAGAGATGAATAAGAAAGGAAATGTAGGAAAGGAGCTGATATCTTGAAATGCACTGATATTTAAAAGAGTATTGATAACCATGATACGGATTCCTCTCTATTCATCTGTTTCCAATAAATAGGGCTGTTCACTTTATGAAACAATGATAATACCTCTTCACCAATATTCCACTATATTTTATAGTGTAGGTAACTCTGATGTCGAAACGATGTAAAGAGTTAGTTTTGAGCTACTTCATCACTGATTTTTTTTTGTATCTCTTCAGACGTACATGACTCTTGATTCCAGAACTGGAACTGAATTCAACATTAGCAAGTAGGTTGGTGATATCCCTTGATGGAATAGCTCTCCCATATCTGTAGCTAAGATGATAGTTGCCAAGTCATGATCTTCTCAAGCAACTGAGATATAATGGGCCTGAACTTACCAAGATAATATTGTTTAGTTGAGATGAAGCTGGTCTTTATTTTAACCATCCACACAATATTCCAACCACACAACACAACTTAACATCTTAGTATCGACAACAATTATAAGTTATATATTGGTCATACATCATCTGTAATCTGTACTAAGTACTTGTTCCTGTATTTCATGTTTGTATAAATCCACAGCTACCAAAGTTCTTACAGCATTGTGTCATTTGATCCAAGAATTCGGTGGTGACTTTACATCATGTAAACCATGACAGTCTAAAATTCATGGCAACCTTCTCAAACTCTTCTGCCATGCAATATATTTATTGGGGAGTGTTCTGATGGTGACATAGCTATTATGTGTCTGAGGGCTGGTTTTAAGTGTATCAAGCTGCAAAAATATAATTTGAGAAAAAATCATCATTCAATTGTTTTTACCTTTTTGATACTACACCTTTTCAAACAAGCATGGCTGACAATCAATTCCCCAATTGATTTTAAAACAACCAGGTTGTGAACTTATACAGAGTAGAATGGCTTTCGGCTCCTAGACTGTAAGCTATATATTGTATTGATAGTAGGTGAAATTAATATAGCCGGTGTTAACCATTCATAAGTGAGAGATAAACTCATTTGATTTGTAAATACTTCTCTTTGGCAAGTTTTACTAAATAAGATCTCTCAAACAGTTGGTTAGCAAGCATATGCTTGCTTAAGCTAGGAATAAAAATAGCATATTATTTGGTTTTTAGTTTATACTTGCACATGGATGTGTGTACATTGTTTTTATTTTATAAACATAATTTGTTTGAGTGTTCAGAAGCTCAATCTATCCATTTATAAACAGGTGTTCTAAGTTAGAAGCAACAACAATTTGCCTATTAAGGCCACTATGGATGGTATATGTAAACTGGTGTGAGAGGATTCCCCCTATGACATCACTCACTGTTGATTACTATCACATTGTGAGGTAGAATTTGATTTTGAGTTTGTTGGATAGTTCAAATTTCTGCACAAAGTTGAAAAGGGATGTTCCACTACATTACTTGTAGCGTACCTCTCCCAACTAATGAAAAACTAACTTAAGGTTCTGGACCTTTCAAGAATCAAGAGAGTTAAATTATTCAAATTTTGTAATTTATGGAACACATTTCAGGTTTTGAAAGAAATTCCTTTATTTTGATAATTTTGCAAGTAATGTTGACCCTGGTTTACTGAATTCACCAGGCACTCAATGGAACATTAGCACCTCCATACGGAAAAAGAGTTTTGCAAGATGATGTGGCAAAGTACCAAGATACAATCCCCTCTAATTAAGAGGTGCAGATAAGACATATTTAGACAAGATTCTTTGTTTAAAGTTTGTTACTGACGATGGAAGATTTAAAAGGATAACAGGATTTCAGACATTTGTCATCATTATATATACCAAAAGGTATAATATAACGTTCCGAGGATTGGAATCTATCCCCTTTGTCAGGTTGGGGAGGTATTGTTTCAGACGACACTAAAAGGTGCTGATGAAAAATACGATATCAACATTCTTGTTAATATCTCACTGCAGTCTGTGCTGGTGTAATGTGTGATTGTGATTCTTGTACTTCTGATTTGTGCTCAGGACTTGCAACCTGTGCAGTAACAACGCCTGGACTGGAAGCAGCCTGTATGTTTAAACCTTTTTCTCTCCCTTCTTTTCTCCTTTCTGTTCTTTGTTTTTGTATGTATTTATACCTCCCTCAACTTACTGATGAAGAGGATGGATTCCAATCCTAGGAACATTGTGTTATATATTTTTTTACATAATGATGGCAAGTTTCCAAAATCCTGTTATCCTAGGCAAGATTCTTGGACTGTTAGAAAAATAAACTTCAGATTTTATTATTAGGTTCAAGGGTCTCTTGGATAATCTTTTGTTTTAATGTGACAGAGGAATTATTCTCTAGTTATTCCTGTTTAATTGTTTTCAGGCTCAATCTGTGTTTTCATGCTGTAAATTATAATCTACCTTGAAAAATCTGATGTATCTGTTTTTATTAAAGCAACTCAAGGTTTCATTTTTTAAAACTTATAAATTGTCATATTAATACCTGACGTCTTCATCTTTCATTACAAAATACATACATGTTATGTCTACAAACTACATACAAGAGGCAGAGGTCACTTTAAGCACATTAGTGTCTTCTCCTTAAGCATTATTCATCTAGCGAATATAATGGTCTCTTCATTAGGTATTCTTGCAGAACAGTTTTAAAGGTTCTTGTCCTCAAGTTGCTTACATCGGCTGGTAGACTGTTGAATATCTTGATAGCAGAGTAAGGGTATTCTTTCAGGATGTGACTCAGATGACAGCAAGGTTCATCCAGATTAATGGCATTCCTGGTTTTACAGCTATAATGGCTGGCTTTTCCTTCTACTAAACCAATAGGCTACACTGTGCATATACTGGCTTACCACTGTAAGAATAGCAAGATGAATGAATAAAGGCCTACAGTGGTCTCTATATTCAGTATTCTCACCGCCTTTTTCTGCAGGAGAAGTATATCTTGCTCTGTCACAGAATGGCCCCAGATGACAAGTTCTCACATAACACTGATATGGAAATGTGTATGATAAACAATCTTTATAGGTAATAGAGGTGGAGTTCGAGTAGTTAAATATGGGATGATGGTCATGACAAGTCTTGCTAGGTTTAGGTCAGATTTCAGATGCTGCACTAAGAGGAAGGTGAACTGTATCTATTAACATCATATTAAACTTGTTATTTCAAAATTCGCCAATACAATTATTTAACAATTTATATAACTATTATCACAAGACTTATATTGATGTACAGGATATTAGACATTTCTTCAGTCAGTGGCTTATTACATTTTTATACTTGTATAAATTAACTACGCATGTATTTCCAGGTAATCTATTTAAAAGTTTGTACTTTTCTTTTTTTACTCTAATTTAACAGATATAAGGTTAAGCTTACCCTTATTTTTTGTAGTATAGCTGTGTACAGTTCTTTTTGTTGATAAATACTTAAGATTTCTTTCACCTAAATTAAACAACAAAATATGTACTGACATTTATTTCTTTGAAAATTGTTTAATGAGATATTCTGTCAGGTATCTCTCTGATAATCCTCAAAGCCTTCTTTTGCTACACAAAACCCCCCTTTGCTGCACTACTGTTTTCCCATATTGTTAAGCCATATTCACTGTGTGAGTGAAAAAGGTGTATTACTTTGTCATAAGTAAACCAAAACTAATAAATAATTTTAGTTTCCTCAATAAACAAAGAGTTCTAGCAAGTTTTTGGAAATATTTTGTTCAGGTGACTTCCAGCACAGATTACTATCAAGACAGTTTAAAGTTAAGTAAGAACTTTAATGCATGACTAATGTGTTTCAGATTGATTTCACCAAATCTGATGATTATCTCTAGAGCACTAAGGCATGATTTAGTGATACCAGACTTTGGGGCATTCCAGAAGCAAATAGAAGAATTTTATATGAAGTGTGCTGAAAATAAAGAAGGACATGTAGGTATTGATCAATTCTAAATCTATATTTAATGAACAAAGCTGTGAATGTTTTTACATATAGCACTCTAAATTGGTATGCTTCCTAAACATTGTGAAAAAACATTTTTACAGTGGCTTAGGGAAAAACAGAGAAATGAACACTAACATGGCTGGAAATATCTTATACTGGAAGAACATTACAAGGTTTTAAGTAAATGCTTTTTAGCCAAAGTACATTTCTGAGATCTACTTGTATGTATTTGTAAATTTTTGATGGGAGCAACAAGCTGTTGCATTGCAAATATAATTAATTTGAATCAGAAATGGTCTTACAGGTGCAAAACATGATGTAAGAGTCAGGTTTAACTCTGATATTCTTAAGCATGAACAATTAAATAATACGTATCTGATGTATGCCTACTTATGTTTGAAAAATGTTTTAAGACTCCATCATATTACATCAGTGCTTTTACTAAGTATTATGAGGGTTTCGATTTTGAAAATTGCATGTGAAGGTGCAGGTAACAGCCTAGTCTTTTATAAAGATAATTACTTTGTATACTTTTCTTGGGAAGGTTTCAGAATCAAGAAAGGATCACACAATGTGTTCAATATTGTAGAAAATTATTGAATATTTTAATTAATAGTCAAGAGATTGCACCTGTGCCAGTTCACCACAATTTCCAAATTTGGTAATCAGATTAGGCATACAGTGGAGTCCCGCTAATCCGAACACGTGTAATCCGAACGTCGGTTAATCCGAACAGGTCCAGGAGGAATTATTTATAACGATAATGAACAGTTATAGGAACTAATTACATAAAAAATGAAAATGGGTGCATCATTTCGTACATAAACAAAGAAAACTTTAATTAAATAGACATACAGTATTTTATTAAGACAAATTGTGTACGGTACAGTAAATAAATAATGAAGTTAAATACAGTACCAAATTGAAAGTTATAGGTTAAGTATGAGTTAAATTACTGTATTAAGAAGTGAAATCAAACAAAAATTGGACGTACAGTACTGATATTATTATTGAGTACAATATTAATTGTTAAAAGACATAAATTCAGTTATTGTCTTCTGTCGCATTAAAGAGGGTCTATTGGATGACTCATAGTTTCGTACAACTATTGAACGCATGGACCCGTACAATATCCAGTACGCTCACATTGCTTAACAATAGAACTGTCACACTAAATACGGTAAATGTGCTTAGTATTCGCAAACACGTTTATTTGTCAAGAAATACAACGCAACAGTCAGAAATAATGTTTTAATAAACAATATTGATAATTCTATAACAAAATAGACCCATTCTCAAGTTTAAAACCGTATTTTTCTGTAATTCTGGCTAATCCGAACAATCACATAATCCGAATAGGGTTCGGTCCCAATTAGGTCCGATTAACGGGACTCTACTGTATTTAATCTACAGTATTTCTGTATCAACTTTGCTAAATATTTAGAAAAATTTAAATCAGTACTATTTATATATTAAAATTATGAATACATGTATATACAGTAATACAAAATAACAGAAAATAAGGGATCTGTTGTGTGGAAAAAATTAAGACAATTATTTTAGGATAATGTTTTAAGAATTAATCCACTTTTAAAATGTGTTGAATATAAAAAACATTAAAACATTCTAATTATTTTTAAAACAAAGTGAGCAAAAGACTAACAGATGTTAACCCGTTGTGAAAAATATAAAATAAAATATAAGATAAGTTTCCTAGTTGTTAATGTTTTTAATTACAAAAAAATATGTCTATTATCATTAACTTTAATTTTTGTATGTTTTTTTTCTGTGGCATGGGTTATTTTTTTATTACTGGTTCCCTACATCGTAGGAGCAGGATTCTTCTGTTATTATAATAGGAGTGTAAAATGTAACCACTAAATGTCAACAAGTAACTTAACATATTTTTCAGGTAGCCTCGTATTTGCCGCAGTTAGCCAGACAAAACCCGGACACCTGGGCTGTCAGTGTATGTACCATTGATGGCCAACGGTTCTCGATGGGTGAAGCCAATGTTGCTTTTACTCTTCATTCTCTTACGTAAGTTTACATTATTTTAATTCTGCTCATCAACTATTTTGAACATCCTGGTTTTCAATAAACCATTGCACCCTCTATTTTTGTTTGAAAGAGTTCAGATAGAATTTTTGTATTGCAGTAAATGGTTATTAGGCCTGAAATCATGTTTTTGGGTGAAAATGTTACATCATTCCCAAAATTATGAATCTTAAAATTCTTTACTAGACAACCGCAAATTATCATGCCTTATTTTAAAAAGAGTCTTAATAACAAAAGAATAATTTGAAAATTATGTTGCTCTACACTTAAATTGTCCAAAATAATGGTCTATTAAAGTTTAATCCAAATTTGAGTGTTTTATTGATTTTATTGATTGTTGGCTAAAATATGCATTTAAAAGAGTTATGAGGATATGTATCCAGAAGTTTTTTTCTAAAACTAATTCAACCATACCTAAACCATGTATCCAAAGTGGAAATACTCTAACTTACATTTATTTCAATCAAATGTATTTATAAGTGTTAGTTGAGTATTTAATGTTGTATTTATATTAATATATCAAAACTTTATTCTTAATATACTGTTTGAATGGAAATTATTTTGAATATTCATTTATAAAATGTAAATACCCAATGCTTAATTGTTTGTGGTTAAAATAAATCTATAAACCTCCGAAAATGTATGCTCATTATTGGTTTAAGTACTTTACAGCAATACAAATCCTATGCAGTAGACATGATCATGAGAGAAACACTTTTATTTCTTACTATTCTTCTTTTATAAAGACTCTAAAAAGGGGTTGCCACGAAATCCACATCAAATCTAAATATATGAGGTTTATATTTAAGAGTTCTGAGTTAGAAATTTGAATCTGGTTGTGAAAAAAGAAAATTTTTCCACAATGTTTGGATTTCTGTGTACAAATTTTAAAATGTATAGATCTGATTTAATTAGGTTTGCTAATTTATAAAATACAGGATGACAACTCTCTTATTCAACACTATTAATGCATATTTTAAGCTGGAAATTCAATACAGTAATACCTACTTGCTGTGTAGTACTATACTTTACTGTTTTATGCTGTACCTACTGTGTGTGTGTGTACTATGACGATTTATACTTAGCAATAGATACAGTATCTTTCAGTATTAAAAAATCAAGACCAATACATATAAGAAAAATTAAAATAATTTTTTTTAAAGGAATTATACATGATTAACAGTATTTTATCAATTAAAATTTATATCAATAAAATTTCCAAGGAATTCATCAGACATAAGGAATTGTTTATTACATAATCATCAAGATTTGTACAATTGTCATTTTTGTGTATTTATTTGTTACAAAAAGTGCATTTACAACATGAGAAACAACTCATTTTATTTATTGGTCATAATGTAATTTTTATTGCATTCTTGATTGTAACAGTATTTCATATTTTATTTTTATTTATTAGCAAGCAATATAAATGGATTCAGTAATGTGATGGAGACAGTGTTTCACTTTTAGGTTTTCAGTTTGAAAATACTCGTAGAATATTAATTAATTATCACTTTGGTATTATTTGAAAATAAAAACTGCTTAGGAATAATATTAGGTACTTTGTTTGAAGGTTATTTTTGACGATGGAAGGATTGTGAAGGAAATAGGATTTTTCCGGACATTTGCCATCGTTCAGTCGTAGGTGGTTTGTAGACGAATGAAGACGTATTGTGACCTGTATTCCGTAGTTCAGTTTTAATGATTAGTGGTGTGTATAGTTTTTTATTAAGTGCATGTTTATAGAGTTAGTAAAAATTGACAAACAATGGTGGTTGTGATTCCTGACTTAGGAGTGCCAGAACGCTTTGGTAAGATTTGTTTATTTTAACCTAGTTTGTAATTATGTATTAGGTTAGTTCTTTACCTGAAGAAGAGATCAGATTGCAGATCTCGAAACGTAGTGTTACTGATTTCTTGTTTCACTGAACGATGGCAAATGTCCGGAAAAATCCTGTTTCCTTCAATATTAGGTAAATATGTTAAGGTAAATCAAAAATAAATGTAGTCCAGAATTGACTTTTGGACCACATACACAGTAACTTTCCTCCACTGTGAAATTTTTTCATACTAACAATTGAACATTTTCTTCTGAGGATTGATTTAGATTTTATAAGTTCTATAGCATTGTTTTATATTCCAACTTTCATTGTCATGTTCATGTTTGAATGAATGTTGATGATTTACAGAATTAAATGCCTTGGATATGGTAGAACACTTCAGCAATTAACTGTAATCAATCATTTTAATCAAGTCAAAAGTATGCTATGGCTAAAGAAAAATGTAGTCCACTGATCTTGCGAGAGTGAGTGTCTTTAGAGCTCTTTGACAATTCCATTTGAACCATCTGCATGGAAACATAAATGTACAATGTTAAAACAACCAATAGTTTTCGTGGCTTCCTGCTATGGGTAAGAGGTATAACAAAATTCAATACTAACAGCAAAATTATTTTAAAGCTTTCTTGAGATCAAAAACTAAGTTTAAGTTCAGTTTCTATTCAGATTAATATGTTTTACTAATGCTCCTTACTTGTACAGGAAGCCTATGACCTATGCCTTGGCACTGAATGAACTGGGAGATGAGACTGTGCACAGATACATCGGTCAGGAACCCAGTGGCAGGAATGCAAACGAGTTGGTGTTGGATGATAACAGTAAGCTTTCAACCATGTTCAGTTGTTTTCTGGTGTCTTCTTTCTATCTTGGCCAATGTAGGCCATTGTTATAAATATTGTAGGATTGTAGAAATATTTAAAATTCTTAAATGATTTACAATATCTTTACCCCGTTCAAGTTCATTCAAAAGAATCAAGAAATCAGGACTCAAAATTGTTATTTACATTATAAAAATTGCTTTTGGCTATACAGTGTGTTTACACATTCTCCAGGGATCTTTTGAGGACTTTTTTTCTTTGAGTCAAGGCAAACAAAAACTGTAATATAAATGTGGGTTTACTATCTGTCTGTATTTTAGATGTATTTTTTTATTTCAGAAAAAACAGTGAATAAATTCTATATTATTCTTTTTATTTTAAATATTTATGAGAAGCATGATCAGACTTTATCAATGACAATCAATTTTCACCTGAAAATGTATAATACATTTATTTTTAAGTAAAAAATTGGTTTTAATAAATAAATAAGTACTAAAAAAGATATCTTATTTTACCAGGTGAAGTTAGGGCTAAGACTTACATACACAGTAGTCCAGAAATATACCAGAAAGTACTGGTATATTTCTTATTAACAAACATTATTGTAACATTGTTTTACTGATTTCAGAAAAGCCTCATAATCCCATGATCAGTGCAGGAGCCATTCTGGTCGGGGCCTTGCTACAAACACTTTGCAAGCCTGAAATGGGGCTGGCTGAAAAATTTGATTTTGTTGTAAATTATATCAAGGTAAGTCCCATTTTAAAAACCAAAATAAATAATAATCAGTAATAAGTATTTTTTTATTTATAAATATTTTAATATTATTTTAAAACTTTAGTACATATCAGACAAATTTATCAATAGAACTAGACCATATACCTCAAATACCATAATTAATTCCCATGAAACAAAAAAAAACAAGAAATTGAAATAGAGCAAACATGAGATCATCGCTCCATTAGGAAGTATTACAAGCAAATCACTGTTACAAGGAACATTCATGCCCAGCGGGCTAAACCTTGCAATTATTTACACAAAATATCAATATGGAGCATCTGATAAAGCCACCAGTTATCAGCCAATGTCTCTCATTTCCATATTTTCCAAAATCCTATAGCGAGTAGTGCTAATCAGACTGCAGGACTACCTCAAATGGTACCATCCCCTCACTCCGAGACAACATAGTTTTATAAAAGACAGATCAATGACTACTGCAATAGTTCAACAAATTGAAACCATCATCCACAAACTAGAAGAAAGACATATAGCTACAAGTATATTCTTGGACATAGCAAAGTATTTGATTGTTTAGATCACAACCTCATAATAAAAAGCTGAAAACTCTGGGAATCACTGATAAGTAAATATACTGGTTCAAAAGCTATTTAACAACACAAAACAGATAGTAGAACTAATACTAAAAATAAAACTGTGACAAAAGTAAAATATGAACAACTGCCAGTGAGCAGAGGACTGCCACAAGGCTCTATTATCGAACCAGTATTGTATATACTCTTAACCAATGACTTCTCAAAATACCTTCAGAACCACTGTGGAATGGTGATGTTTACTGATGATACAGTCCTTATTCTAACAAAAAAATACAAAATACCAACCTGAGATTGACTTCTTTGTTGCATTCAACATAGCTACACAATACTGCTATGTATTTCAATGATTTGATTTAAATGAATAACAAATCTAACTGCTAATTTTCAATACTACTAAAAACCATTGCCATACACTTCCAGAGGTAACTACAATAGAATCGGGGAAATACCTAGGATTAACTTTGGACCAAAACTTATCTTGGGAACCTCATATTAATCAACTTTGTTGTAAACTCAACAGCAGCTTTTATACAGTAAAAAGAATGACACAAATTAGCAGCACTAAAGTATCCATCCATGACAGTATTTGTTTGAGTCCTACTTGAGATATGGCTTAATAGTCTGGGGAGGGATGATGATATCAAATCTTCAAAGGACGCTTGTTATACAGTAGAGGTCTAAAGGGCTAAGACCATTGGACACATGCCAAGCAGTCTTCAAGGAGGTGAGAATCCTGATTGTTGTAGGACTCCACATTCTAGAAACAATCTTCTTTAGAATAAAAACAGGGCAAGCAAGGCCATACCTTCAACACCAGACACAGGAGCAACTTTCTCCTACATCAATATCATCTCAGCCTATTTGAGAGGAAACTTTCATATTGAGGAGTAATGTTCTTCAACATTCTACCTCAAACCCTAAGAGGATTGCTAGAGAAAATTTTCAAAACTTCTTTGAGAAACTGGCTGCTGGAGTGTCCACCCTACACTATCGAAGAGTTTGTTTAATGAAGGACACACAACTTTTGACAAACACTGACACACATATGATTTGCAACATAAAACTTTATGGCTTATGCTCTGTTCTCAAAGAATTTATGTTCAATAAAGATATATTCTGTTTTATTCTATTCTGGCATTTATTAACTCATCTTTTGAATTCCAGTGTTCATTTAAGCTACAGTTAGCCAATCCAAACATTTCGTATCCAACCAACTCTAATGATCTATGCAGTGTAGAAGACAGCGGAACAATACTCCGTTATATCAGATAATGAACATCACGGAATGTGGAACATCACTCTGCAGGGATGGTTTTGAAGTCACAGCTCAATTGTGACTGAAAATACACACCCCAAAAACCTCACCACGTCTTTCTACAGTTGGAGGGGAAAGCTACTCGTGGGCTCAATGCTCAACCCATTCTGACCACTATTCGAACAACAAATATACGTGTCGCTCTGTGGCGCGTGTGGTAGAGGGTTAATAGTAGAAACTGATGGATGTTTGGTAGTTTTATGCACACACACACACATACACATGGAAATGCAGTTTGTCAATAACAAAGGAATTAAATTTTTAAAAGGAGTAAAAATTTAAAAAAAAAAAAATTATGAGTACAACAATATACGTTCCCTCCATTTAACCACCTTGTTTTTCCCTTCATATTAAATACAGTTTTGTTTTAAATTGCAATTTTATTTTGACTATACCTTCTGTGTTATACTATGAGGAGTGGGTGTGATTGTATGTATGCACGTGTATGTGGCTTGTATGCATATTATTCAATGGCAAGTTGTGATCAAAATACATTATTTATCTAGGTATATTTCTATTATTTTAATTGTTTATTTAACGAAGTTGTTTATCTTTTTAATTTTATAAGTACAGTTCTATTGTTTGTTTAGAAAGTTCTCTTTGATGATGGTTTGTAGTTTAAAATGTTACAGTTAAATAAATTTAGGTAGATTTTAGTTTTGGGAAAATGTGACCCAGTATTTTTATGCTAAAATTATATTTGCCATTTCAATTTAATTTTTGTTATTCCTTCATTATTACATTTTTATATCTCAGATCTCCTAACCATAACGGACAGCCTTTACACCATTGTTTATGTAGTGTTTATTATTTTATGTATTGTACTGTATTTGAGTTCAAAATAAAACACTTTTCACTCATTCACTGTGATTACCAACTTGAGACAGAATTTCTTGATGCCATTATCAATAGCCTTCGAATGTTTCCTGAAAGTTATCATTGAAACTGTCATTCATGCCCTTATAAGTGGAGTTATCTCTTCTAACAAGAGTTTAAGCTCTGTAATCCGAGTCAGAGAAGCCTTTGGTCTAACATTGCAAAAAGCACTGATTTTTCCATTAATTTCCTGTAACATAATACTCTATCTTGGTTGTCGGAGCAAAGTGTCTGCTAATTTTCTGAGACTTTGAATTTGTTTTCTCCTTTGATGATTCTTTGTAAATGGTAGATTTTTGTACTGCTTATTACTAACAGTACTTTGTACTTTAGACTGGCACAAGAAAATTTTGACATAAAGATGTGGAAACCAGATCACAAGGTATTTTGGCCTTTTATCCAAAGGCAACTTGGACTTTCTTATGTAGCTATGCAAGGCTTTGACTTCACAGAGAATAGACTTTGCATCCATATGAGGATTGTGTGGCAAAAATGTTGTTCAGTAAAGCTAGTTCTGTTCTATCAAAAAAGTAATAAGTAAAACATAGATTTACTTTACTATACTAAATCTTTTGTTCAGAGTTGTAATTCATTTTAATATTATAGTAATTACCTCATTTTGATAAACTTAAAATGTTGCGAACTTTATTATTGTCAGAGTTAATCAATATAACATGTGTTTAATAATTGTCTGTAATATATTTATAATCACTGTTTCCTTCATTTGCTGATCAATAGCGCACAACCACCAAGTTTCAAGTTGCAACAGATTTTAGCATTGCATGCAATACCTTCTCATAGACTGATACATAATCAAAGTCCAGGATTATGCACAATTATGCAATCACAAAGACAAAGACAAAATTATCTTTATTGACATGGACATAGAGTACAGTCATGGCGTCAAGAGTTTTTTAGCTTGAGGTACATGGTCATTCAATGAGAAGGTCTCCCCATCTGCAGGCATTCTTCAACAGAGTAGAACTCCCTCTCCATTAGCCACTCAAGAAGAGCTCCTTTAAAATTCTTGTTGCTTCTTTGTGATTTCAGCTTTGATGGAAGGATGTTGAATAGCCTTGCCCCGATATAGGAAGGCTTTTTTTCGTAGGCAGTCAGGTGGTGTGCAGGGAGTCTATAGTTAACTCTATTCCTGGTATTATAGGAATGGGTCTCCAAGAATTGGTCAAGTCCTTTGTGAACTGCATATATTATTACTTCGCTGATATACAGGTTGGCCGCTGTCTGCAGCTTCAGTCTCTTAAACACCCCTCTGCAGGAATCTCGAAAGCCCAATTCAGCTATTATTCTGATGGCCTTTTTTTGCAAGAGCAGTACCCTTTGTAGATTTCTTTGAGATGAAAACCCCCATATAGTCAGTCCATAGCGCATTAACGACTCAAATAGCGCAAAGTAAGCTGTTCTTGAGGTTTCTGTGTCGCTGATGTGTTTGAGTCGCTTAATGATGTATAGGGCAGTGCTAAGTTTTTTGCTCAATTGGTCTACATGAGCTTTCCAATTGAGATCACTGTCTAGGGTTATCCCAAGGTATTTGGCCTCATTAGATGTTGAGACATTGGGTAGCTCGAGAGCACTCCTTCTTTGTGGGCCAAAAAAAAGCTGTTGCGTTTTTTCTTCATTCAGTACAAGATCATTTTCCTGACTGTACTGTTTTACTATACTTGCAGCAATGTAGGCATTAATTTCCAGATCTTTAACATTCTTGTGTGAAACCATGAGGGCAGTGTCATCAGCATAGAGGAATACTTCACAGTGGTCCTGTAGCATCGAAATGATGTCATTTGTGTATAAAATAAATAGTACAGGGCCAAGCACAGACCCCTGCGGAACTCCTCTCGTTATCTGTGTTTGTGTGGATCTAAATTTATGAGATGTCTTGTTGACCACTTGAGTTATTTCAGTCATTTGTGTCCTTCCGCTGAGATAGCTCTGGAGCCACTGATGCGCTGCATCTCTTATTCCTAGTGTGTGTAGTTTATCTAGAAGGTGTTTGTGGCTCAGGCTATCAAAAGCTTTACTAAAATCAAGTAAGATTCCTGTTGTTGTGGCCCCCTCTTCAGCTGCATCAATGATAGTCTCGACTAGTTCAGTTATGGCTGTGGTGGTGGACTTGCCTTTTCTAAACCCATGTTGCCGGCTGGTTAAAAGATTGTTGTTTTCTAGATGAGTAAGTAATCTTGTGAGTACTATTTTCTCAAAAATTTTTGATAGGGTGCAGATGAGAGATATAGGTCTGTAGTTGCTGGCCAGGGAAGTGGGTCCTTTCTTGTACTTTGGATAAATTAACGAGTTTTTTAGGAGAGAGGGGAAGACGCCTTGTTGGAAAGATTTGTTTATTACATCAGCTATAGGAGTTAGCACTTCATTTTTGCAATGTTTGAAGACTGTTGATGGGAGCTCATCTGTTCCAGAAGACAGTCCTGATTTCAAGTATGTTATTGTTTTGTGTACTTCTATTCTACTTGTTGGTCTAAAGCCCTCTTGAAAAGACCTGAATTCACTCTCATGGATTGTTGGCAGTTTTTTTAAAAGTGCCTGCTGGGAGTTTGACAGAGCTTGTTCTGCAGTATTAGCAAAGAAGTGATTCATGTATTCAGCTATTTGTTGAGGGTCTGTTATTGTTAAGTCTTCTGTGTTAATGGATGTTATATAATTTTTTTGAGATTTGTTGCTGAAACGGTTATTATTTATTACTTGCCAGACTGCTCTGGTCTGGTTCTCTGCATTTGCAATGTAGTGTATTGCTGCTTCCTTTTTAAAATATTTCAGTCGGAGATCATATTCTTTTTTTCTTTCATTGGCTTGTTTTTTATTTTCCTCAGTGCTCATCAAGATTGATTTATTAAGAGCTGCAGTATATGCTCCTTTCAGTCTCATCAGTTCACGTTCCTGTTCTTGGTTTGTGTTGACTTTTTTTTTTTAGATCTTGACTGTACGGTGGGACATGCTATGTCCAATGCTTCTCTCATAATCTTGTTGAATTCTGTGTATGCCTGGTCTGCATCTCGTGTATTTAAGACAGTTTCCCAAGTTTCACGCACTAGAATATTTTTGAGGTTTTCCAGGTTACGTGCATTGAAAAACCTTCGAGATATTCTTGGCATTACAGCCTTATCAAGTTCCAGGTTTATTTTGCATATCTGACCGGTGTGGTCTGATAGGCTTGTGTGAAGCACTGCAGTTTCAACTTCTGATAGCATCAGGTTTGTTGCAATTATGTCTATTGATGTTGCTGAATAAGCAGTGATCCTTGTTGGTGGTAGAGGGATCCTGATGATACCATGACTCATAAGAACTTCATTCAGAAGTTTATTGTCATCTCCGTCAGCCAGGCAGTCCACATTTATGTCTCCAGTTATGATAATTGGATTTTTCCAGGTAGGGATGTCGTCAAGTATGTTATACAAGTTATCAAGGGCCTTTTCGAGATAATGGTGAGCGGGAGGCCTATATATACCCAGGATGTATAGTTCAGAGTTTTTTATTTTGATTTTTATTAGCTGCGTTTCACAGACAAGTTCTATTTGTTTCCCTGTGATGTCAATACAGGAAATTTCGTTGCCTAAGTTTTTTTTGGCATAAATTGCAACTCCACCTTTCCTATGTTCAAGTCTTGAGAACCCCCCTACATACTCGTAATTATCAAGCCGGGTGTTTATTAGTTTGTCCTTAGAAAGACCATGCTCTGTGAGTACAACCATGGTTGGGTTGGCGAGTTTGAGTTCGTGGTTTAGTCTGTCAATTTTACTCCCGAGGCCATTAATATTTTGGTGGAAAATTGTGAACTTGGCTGGTTGCGGCAAGGGCATTTTCTTAGGTTTGGCTATGTTGTTGCTAGTCGCTTGATTGTTGGCACTAAAAAAGAAGTTTGGCTGGCATCTGTAATTTTTTCAGTTGAGAGTTTCACATCCCTTTGATAAACCTCTTTTAAGGGTTTATTTGGGTGAAGTCTGGTTCTAGGGATATTTAGATTTTTAGATAGGGATGATTCACTTAGTACTTGTTTAATGCTTCTGTCAGAGAACGTTTGTAATGATTCAGAGGGGTCTCGCCTGACTGCTGTGATTGGGGGAGATATTGTGACTTTAAACTTATTTTTATGTAGTGTAGGTCTGGTTTCAAGCAGGAGTGATTGCTCTCTCTGTTGCTGTGGTTGACTATCTGTTATTTCGCATTCCTCTCTGTATTTTCGTGCCTGCAATGAGATGCTGAAGTAGTTTTTCCCATGTTTAACCTGTCTGTGTTTGTTTTCAGGTGTTAAAGAGGAGGCAGTATAGGGTTTTAAGACAGATTTATTAAGCTTTTTCATTTTTGGTTTGGGGGTATCAGAGGGATGAGCTTGATCTTTCATGTCTTTAATCAAGCTTTCTATTTGACCTTGCCTTATTTTTATTTGGGCTATGTCCCAAATTACAGTGGAGTTTGATAGCTGTATGATATTTTCTATATTGTCTTGTCCTGATTTCAGTTTGGCTAGTTCTGTCAGTAAGAATTTATTTGAGGCCAATTGCAGTGCATTTTGGGCCGAGTCAGCCGGTGACTCTGAGTTATAAGTTTGCGTTTCTGTGTTCTTGACATTTTTTTGGCTGTCTAATTTATCTGTTACCATATACTTGTTTGTCTTAAGTTGTGTCATTTCCTCTTGCAGATGCTTTATTTTTTCTTCATATTTATGAATTATTTCTCCATTTTTCTTGTCATGATCTTCAAAAGTCCTTGTTAGTTCTTCTCGCAGTTTAAACTCTTTTTCCAGTTGTCGGTCAGTTTCGTTCACGGTTTCAAGAAGACTCAGGTTTCGTTGCAGTATAGTTTCCTTCTCTTCTTCCAATTTTTCAATTTGAGCTTCATAGTACACATTGCTAGTATTTTTTATTTGGTTAATTTCTGTAGTTAGTTTTAGGTTTTCCAATTTTATGTGTTCCAGGCTTTGTTTAAGTTTCTCATTTTCCACCAGTAGGGCATTCCCTACTTCAGCAGCCAGAGTGAGAGAGGTTTCAAGATCTGGTTCTTGTTGATTTTGTAGATTTTTTATTTTTTCTTCAACATGTTGCATACTCTGGCTTTGTGGGGTGGCTGTACAGGTGGGGCATTTCCATTTCTCTATTTCCTCAATTTTCAGTTGTTTAAACATCTTGTCTGCCACATTAAGGCATTTTGAGTGGAACCATTTATTACAGGGGCCTGTACAGAGGAGTGCTTTGTATCTTACACTGGTGGCACAAGCTCCACAGGGGTATTTATTAGGCATAGCCCCTGCAATAATTATCTGTTATATAATCAATTAAACAGACAGTAGTATAAATGTTCCTCTTTATGGAATTTATGGTATGGTATTTTGGTTCTTGATAAATAAAATTAAAAATATAATAATATAATAAATAGTGTATTTCTTTTTTCTATAGCAAAAAGTTTACTAGGGTCCAGGTGGATTTGAAATAGGGATCATGCTGCCAGTAGGCAGTGGCTCTATCCAATCAGGTAACACATTGTACTCTCCAGATCTGACCTGCCAATTTCAGGATCACCATCTGGTGGAAATAGGATTGATCCTATTCTCACTAAGGATCAACCATGAACCAAACAGTAATCCTTATAATAACAAAGTACGTATTTTGTAGCGTACATGCTCGTGATCATTCCATTCAAATTTCTCAGTTATAATCCTTAAATATACATAAGTGTACCAGAGCACATAGGCAACATTCCAAAACTGTAACAGAATTCTATTTTCCAGAGGCTTGCGGGTGGTGAATTCATAGGATTCAACAACTCTGTGTTTCTGGCTGAGAAAGCTGCAGGGGACCGCAACTACGCCCTCGGATTCTACTTGAGGGAACACAAGTGTTATCCCAAGGGGACTGATCTCAGACAGCTGATTGACTTCTTCCATCAAGTGAATAAGATTGTTTCATTTTAACTAACAAAATCTGATCAAGTAATATTTGTATTAAGTAACATGGTTATGAAGGAATATAGATTTAATCAAACACAAAAAACTATTTATACGAGTAGTTTACCATAAATACTATAAATGCCTTGCTTTGCTGGATTCAGCTTCTAGTATAATAATTTTTTTAATTACTGATGTGAACATTTGCATGATTTCTGACTATTTATAACACTTGATGTATGTATACAACAGTGTTGCTCCTTGGAGGGAAATTGCAACAGTTTGTCTGTGATCGCTGCCACATTCGCTAATGGAGGAGTCTGTCCTTTAACCGGAGACAGGATCCTTGAGCCTGATGCTATCAGAGATGTGCTCTCTCTCATGCACAGTTGTGGCATGTACGAGTACTCAGGCCAATTCGCCTTCAAGGTAAACAGAATCAGTGGCCAGTTGTCTTGTATTTTTATATAGTTCTTAATTTTATACTTTATATAAAATATATTTGTTTCTTTTATTCACAATTCCATAAACTTCCTGTTTTCTGATTTAGGAAAAGTGACATGACCAAATTTTTTATTTATATTATATATTCATCTGTCTTATAATCTATTTTGTGTGCAGAAGTAATGTTACAACTTCCAGGTGAGTGAAAAGTAACTAGTTATTATAAAACTGTCATAAAATCTGTTAGCTGATGACCACAGACTCTGTGTAAGACATAAGAAATGGCCGCCCATGCACATAAAGATCGGAGGAAAATTTGGTAACAGTTCAGGAAATGTTTACTGGTAGTCCAAAAAAATTAAGACGTCAAGCAGCTCGTTAAAGTGAACTAAAACAAGACATACTGTACATAGTGTTACATAAGGGACCAAATTTTTGCCCATGGAAACATCATTATGTACAAGAGTTGAAATTAGAAGACTATGACCAAAGAATGGAATTTTGGAGAATTAATGCTGGGTTGGCATGAAGATTGGCCACAACTGTTTGGAAATATCTTGTGGAGTGACGAGGCCAGGTTCCATATTGGTGGTATTGTCAATCGCCATAACTGCCATTACTGTGAACTACGTGATATAAATCCTGACATAACAGTTGAAAAGTTGCAAACTCACCCCAAAGTGACCGTTTGGTGAGGAATTACTGCAATAAAGTTCATTGGTCCATATCTTCTGTGTGACACCATGAATGCTGATCGCTATCCTCAGATGCTTCGAGAATATGTGTGGCCTACAATATCACAATGGGAAAACATTAATGAACTCATTTTTATGCAAGATGGTGCGCCACCCCACTTTGCAATATTTGTTCACGAGTGATTGAACCAAACATTTTCTGAGCATTGACTGGGATGGCATGGACCACTCAAATGGCCTGCAAGAAGTACAGATCTTACTCCATGTGATTTTTTTGTGAGGCTACGCCAAGGAGGTATAAAAGTCCAAACCTCGTATGTTGGAGGAATTGGAAAACAGAATTCAAGAGGTTATTACCAACATCCCAATTGACTTCCTTCAGAAAAGTGTAAACCGTAGCTGTGTGTGTGTATCCCTGGCTATTTGAGGAAGTTAGTTCACAATACTGGTGCCTACGTTGAGATTTAACTTATTCCTATGTTTTCTTATGTAGCGAAACAAATGTCCTTGGTTTCATAATAAATCAGGATCATTATTAAATCATTTATAACAGTTTTATAATACCTAGTTACTTTTCACCCACCCAGTATTCTTATGGCACCTATCTGCTTCAGAGTGTGTATGTACATTTTGTTAGCTAACAATTTATAAATAATTATACAGCCAAGTGAAGAGATTTTGTATCCATTTCACATTATTTCCTCTGTGAGAAAAATATTTGTAAGGTATCAAAAAGATTTTGTGAAACTGAGTCAAATTTCATGTAAAACTTTGAATAAAACTGACGACATAGCATGTATTAAGTACCATTTTAAATTTAATAAACTATCTGAACAATGTAAAAATGTAATAGTTATGTAAATATTTATTTTAGACAACATATTTCAGTTAGTTATACGAGGACAAAATGTTAAACAATATATCATAGGGTTTGACTTTGAGTATTATATATAAATTTAATAATAATGTATAAATTAACAAAATGGCCTTTTTGAATTTAGGCCTTTTTGAAATTATAATTCAAATTCAAAATCAAATTTGAATTTGAATTATAATTATTAGAAAAGAACATCTGTTTTACTTACATTAATAGCAACACTTTGTTATGGTTATACACTTATACATCTCCTCCAATGCAGTAATGTAAGTTCTTGAATTAGAACATGTATCTTATTGAAGAGTGGATTTAACATGAGGGTCACAGCTGGGGAATCTGGGGTTTATGGGATGAGAGCTCTGTGCCCTCCCCCAGAAAAATGTAAAAAATACACATCTTAAAACACATTTCTATGCATTTTGGAGCCTAACATTTATGTTTATACAAAACAAAAGCTAAAAAATATGTACTTGGGAAACATTCGGCAAGGCGTCTTGACCTCTATGACCCACCCCCCTTACATCTATATCCCTCAATTAGTATTTAAAAATATTAATTAATGACCACTCTAAAGCTGCATTCTATAGTATTATTCTTCATCAGGTTAGTTATGAATTAGACTTGATAAAATTGTGATTTGCTTTTGTATTTCACAATTGGTTGACATTTTACAGGTTGGCCTGCCATCTAAGTCTGCAGCCCCAGGCACGATGATGGTGGTGATCCCCAATGTGATGGGGATCTGTACATGGTCGCCACCTCTTGATAAATGGAACAACAGTTGCCGGGGTGTACAGTTTTTTGAGGTAAACAAAAATTGATTTAGAGCCTCATTTGCAGTAAAGTTTATACTTTAGAGAATGTAGGCTCATTAAAATTTAGTGATTTCAAAGAAAGTAAAAATAAAAAAATAAAATATGAGTGTTCTTTGTTTGAAGTTTGTTTTTGACGATGGAAGGACTATGAAGGAAACAAGATTTTTCCGGATCGATTATTGGTACAAAAAATCATTTCAGAAATCGATCGCAAATGCCCAGAAAAATTAGTGTTCTTTGAGATTTCATTAAATATCAGATCTAGAATGGAATAATTACTATTTTTAACCATGAGCTTCAGTAGCGTTAATTTTAATTACATTTTTAAACTGAGAATGCTATAGACATGTTATCAAAAGTTTTTAGAATTATATTTAAGGATTCACACATCATAATTTACATTTTAAAGTTCATTACTTGTTTGCAGGAAATTGTAAAAATATTCAGCTTCCACCACTATGACAATCCTAAACATGCTAGAGGAAAGAAAGATCCTTGCAAGGAAAGATTTGCTTCAAGAGGGCTGAGTATAGTTAATCTACTTTATTCAGCTGCTCGGGGAGATATTGCAGCATTAAGGAGGTAGGTAATTGAATTTCTGAGTGTTCAAAATATAATTTGAGAATGAAAGTCTAGGGATAATAATAAAGTATAAATTAATATCCTCAAAGAGATAGATAAATTATTTCTTATTAGGTCTAAACGCTTGTTAAAAATGTATTCCATCGTATACTCTCTGAAAAAAGTAGTCTATATATTTAAGGAAATTTATTTTGACTTTAATAACACCCAAGGTCAATTTCCTTCTTACAGCTCTAACAGAAGATTTTAGTTTTGATTAGTATTTTTAAGAATGATGAGTGGTCTAAGTTTTCAACTGATGTAACTCTGCAGGCACAAGGTGTCAGGGATGGACATGAGTCAGACAGATTACGACAAGCGGACAGCTCTACACCTGGCAGCTGCTGAGGGTCATCTCCCCTGTGTCTCCTTCCTCATCGACCAGTGTAAACTGCCCCTCAACTGTAAAGACAGGTACTCTACTATGTTTCTTCATTTAATACTTAGCACAAGGTGTCAGGGATGTACATGAGTCAGACAGATTATGACAAGCGGACAGCTCTACACCTGGCAGCTGTTGAGGGTCATCTCCCCTGTGTCTCCTTCCTCATCGACCAGTGTAAACTGCCCCCCAACTGTAAAGACAGGTACTCTACTATGTTACTTCAATTAATACTAGGCACAAGGTGTCAGGGATGGACATGAGTGAGACAGATTATAATAAGCGGACATCTCTACACCTGGCAGCTGTTGAGGGTCATCTCCCCTGTGTCTCCTTCCTCATCGACCAGTGTAAACTGCCCCTCAACTGTAAAGACAGGTACTCTACTATGTTACTTCACTTAATACTAGGCACAAGGTGTCAGGGATGGACATGAGTGAGACAGATTATAATAAGCGGACATCTCTGCACCTGGCAGCTGTTGAGGGTCATCTCCCCTGTGTCTCCTTCCTCATCGACCAGTGTAAACTGCCCCTCATCTGTAATGACAGGTACTCTACTACGTTACTTCACTTAATACTAGGCACAAGGTGTCAGGGATGGACATGAGTGAGACAGATTATAATAAGCGGACATCTCTACACCTGGCAGCTGTTGAGGGTCATCTCCCCTGTGTCTCCTTCCTTATTGACCAGTGTAAACTGCCCCTCAACTGTAAAGACAGGTACTCTACTATGTTACTTCACTTAATACTAGACACAAGGTGTCAGGGATGGACATGAGTCAGACAGATTACGACAAGCGGACAGCTCTACACCTGGCAGCTGCTGAGGGTCATCTCCCCTGTGTCTCCTTCCTCATCGACCAGTGTAAACTGCCCCTCAACTGTAAAGACAGGTACTCTACTATGTTTCTTCATTTAATACTTAGCACAAGGTGTCAGGGATGTACATGAGTCAGACAGATTATGACAAGCGGACAGCTCTACACCTGGCAGCTGTTGAGGGTCATCTCCCCTGTGTCTCCTTCCTCATCGACCAGTGTAAACTGCCCCCCAACTGTAAAGACAGGTACTCTACTATGTTACTTCACTGAATACTAGGCACAAGGTGTCAGGGATGGACATGAGTGAGACAGATTATAATAAGCGGACATCTCTACACCTGGCAGCTGTTGAGGGTCATCTCCCCTGTGTCTCCTTCCTTATTGACCAGTGTAAACTGCCCCTCTACTGTAAAGACAGGTACTCTACTATGTTACTTCACTTAATACTAGGCACAAGGTGTCAGGGATGGACATGAGTGAGACAGATTATAATAAGCGGATATCTCTGCACCTGGCAGCTGTTGAGGGTCATCTCCTCTGTGTCTCCTTTCCTCATCGACCAGTGTAAACTGCCCCTCAACTGTAAAGACAGGTACTCTACTATGTTACTTCACTTAATACTAGGTATAAGTTCACCACAGCATGAGTAATGTAACAAGCGCTGAAATTGCTAGCAACATTTCAACGCTATGGTTCATTTTATTCTTAAGATTGTTGTGGACAGATTGACAGACAGACAATCATCAATAAAAGATATGTTTACATACCCCAGCAAACAAAAGAGAAATTGTGGCATCCTGATTAGGGATAGGCTTCATGCACCATCAGAACTCACATACATCTATGTGGAAATGAAGTTTCATGCTAAGTGTATGGTTCAAATCTTTCTTGAGATAACCTGCAACATGATGCTTTCACATTTTTGTAAATTTAATGAGGTTTCAGAGCATTTTTCAAATAATAACAGTTCCTGTGAACTATGGAGGGTACTACAATGCATGAGTCCTCAGCAATAATATCTTTTAACTGACTTTTTTTACTCCATGAAAGGGAATATCAGATGTTAAAGTCTAATAAGATTGCAATCACTATGTTTATAAGTGCAATAAAATAAAATACAATAAGCATACTTTATTCATTATGTTATAATTACTATGTGAAGTTCAAAAAGCAATTTTGAGTTGTCAATGTCTTGAATTTTGCTGATTTAATTGTTTGCACAACAATAAATCACAACTGTATTGTTCTGTAGACTCTTCTAACTGTTAAGTTTACAAAGTAAAACTTTCATTGTGATTTATTTAGGAATTTGAGCAACCAACGAAATATTGGTGAAACCTCCAAAAAGGATCAATCATAATCAGTATATCTGTTATGGTTTATACTGTTATAAATAATTGACAATACCCGCGTGTATTGGTGGTTCACACAGACACACACTACGACAGCAAAGAAATCAACGTGCGCATGCGCCAACTTTTACAACAGCTGTTATAGATAAATATTATTATTATTCTTTTCCGTACGTCTTCCACGTGTTACATTGTCGGTGTGCTTAATGTGTATATTTGCTAATTAATAAACATTAACTTGATTATTAATCCTCTGACTATTTATTTACAACAGGTTATGGGCCCAGTAACGTTTGTGTGATAGCGTTGGGCATTAAAAGTTAATAAAAGTCAGTAAAAGTGAAATTAAGTGTGTGTATCACGTTGTGTTAAAAAGTGGTTTGTATAACCTAAAAGGGATGGCTGGTACAAGTAGCAATATACAAGCACTGTCGAAGGACAATTACGACACATGGAAAATTCAGATTCGGGCATTGCTGATTCAGAAGAAATTATGGCCGTATGCCGATGGAAGTCTCCAGAAACCGGCAGAAAGTGTTGAAAATGGAAGCGCTGTAGTCAAGTGGGAAGATGGAGATCAATCAGCTCAGGCAAGCATCATTTTGGCGATGGCGCCATCAGAGTTGAAAAATATTAAAAATTGTAAGACAACTCGTGAGCTGTGGCTGAAACTTGAAACGATCTACGCATCAAAAGGGCCGGCAAGGAAAGCCACGTTATTGAAGTCGCTGTTCGTGCACAAGGTGAAGGAGGGGGAAAGTATACACCAGTACCTGGACAACTTCTTCGACGTAGTTGACAAATTGGCGGAAATGGATATCGAGATTCATGAAGATCTGTTAACTACTATGATACTGCACGGTTTGCCACCAAGTTTTGAGAATTTTAGATGCGTAATCGAGAGTCGTGATCAATTGCCAAAGCCGGAAGAGCTCAAGATAAAAATCTTAAATGAATGTTTGGCCAGGGTAGGCGATTCACAAGACGCCGAAGACAAAGCATTCATGGCCAGATCCAGAACACGTAATTTTGGTAGACGTAGCAGCGGCGGCGAAAAAGGTAATTTCAAGGGAAAATGCTTCAAATGCGGCAAGGTTGGCCATTTTGCCAAAAATTGTCCCGAAAAGGAGGATGGAAGATCAACACAAGGAAGTGCTAGGGTAGCACAGGATTTTTACATCTCGGAACTGAACCGAGAAGAGGTCAACAATGTTCAAGGTCGTAGCCAATCCAAGTGGTGTTTGGATAGTGGATGCACAACTCACATGTGCGGCGACGAGGATATTCTTGAAGATACGGTGACGTGCGATTCGGTGCTCAAGTTAGCAACAGAAGCATCGACAAATGCAAATATAAAGGGCGTAGCCAAGATAAATGTAAGTGGTGGAGTTATTTCAACCGCGAACTTGCATGGCACGCTGTATGTACCGGAATTAAGAACTAATCTGATGTCGGTATCGAAGATTACTGACAAAGGTAATACAGTAATCTTCAATGACAAATTAGCTGAGGTACGTAATACAGATGGCAAAACCGTGATTATCGCCGATAGACTGGGAGACCTGTACTTTGTAAGAGAAGAAAATACTGAACATGCGCAGGTGGTTACGCGAGCGCAAGCAAATTCTGAGGACACGTCAAGTCAAAAACCTTTTAGAAAAGGGGCAAAAATTTCACCGAAAATTTGGCACAGGAGACTTGGGCATATACACATGGATGCAGTCAATAAATTATTTGATGAGCAGCTGGCAACCGGGATAAATTTGTCGTTCAAGGGCAAAGCAACAGTATGCGACGTTTGCTGTCGCGGTAAGCAGGCTGCCAGACCGTTCACAGAAAGGGTTGACAGGAGTAGAGTGCCACTAGAGATTGTACATACCGACGTTTGCGGGCCAATGAGGGCAAATTCCAACGGCGGATCGAAGTACATGGTGACGTTTGCCGATGACTACAGTACGTGGTGCGAGGTGTATTTCTTGAAGAAGAAATCCGAAGTACTCGGTAAGTTCAAAGAATATAAAAATTTTGTTGAGACATTTACTGGCCGAAAAATTAAATTTTTACAGTCGGACAACGGTCGGGAATACCGAAATGGAGATTTCGACGAGTACCTGAAGCAGGAGGGGATCCAGAGAAGACTGTCAGCGCCGTACACACCTGAGCAGAACGGTGTAGCGGAGAGGAAGAACCGAACGCTGCTGGATACAGCCAGATGCATGCTGATCGAGACCGGGATGCCAGAATCATTTTGGGCTGAAGCCATTGCGACGGCGAATTATATCAGGAATCGCTGTCCAAGTACATGTATTGGTGGAAAAACCCCGTACGAGATTTGGCACGGCAAGTTGCCGGACCTCAAACACATGCGTATATTTGGTTCGAGAGCGTACGTGTTAGATAACACAGTCGGACTTGGAAAAATGGACCCGAGAGCTGCTGCAGGTAGATTCATAGGATACGACCTGGAATCAAAAGCGTACAGAGTGCGGCTGGATACTGGAAAAACGGTCGTGACCCGAGATGTACGTTTTGACGAGAATATGGGGTCATCGAGAGCCAACGTTGATCCACTGGAAGAGTCGATAAAAAATAAAAATTTTGAGAATCAACAATCGAAAATTCAGGACCAGCCAGAGATAATCTACGCGAAGGTCGAATTGGACCCACTTGAATTCGAAGAAGAAGAAGAAAAAGAAATCGTCAACGAGCAGGAAAACGGGGAGATCTTCATCGTCAAAGGAAAAAGAGTCGGCAGACCGCCTAAGATACGGACCGGCAGCCGAGGCCGTCCACGAAAGTATCGTAGACCCGAAAGTGTCTCTAGCATTGGATCAGGCCGCGGAAAAGATATGGATACTGGTGACGACGACGTATTCATTGACGACGAGCAAGGTCGTGTTTTTAAAAGGCCGTTAGAATCATCCTTTGTGCAAGTTGGAAAGAGACACCGCGAGCAAAAAGACTCCTGCGATTCTGATGAATGCAACAACGAAGATAGGCACATCTTCGAGGAGTTAGTGTTCAATGCCGACGTGCAAACAGATAAAGCATTAACTGGAGATGACGCTGAGCTGTGGAAGCGTGCTATCATGGACGAGGTGAAGTCACATCTCGAATATGGGACTTGGAAAGTAGTGCCAAGGCCGGAAAACAAGAACGTCATCGGTACACGAACTGTACTCAAGAATAAATTAAATCCAGACGGTACAATCGAGCGCAGAAAGGCGCGCATCGTCGCACGAGGGTTTACTCAACGACCAGGATTTGATTACGACGATACATTTGCTCCGGTGGCAAGATTCGAGTCGATTAGAACTGCGATGGCATTAGCAGCAGGGTTGAATACCAAAGTTCAGCATTGGGATGTCAAGACGGCATATTTGAACAGTGAGCTCAAGGAAGAGCTGTACATGGAACTGCCTGAGGGGCTAGCTGAGGCCGTGAATGACATCGTACGAACTGAAAGACGTGATTCGAAGACATACAAAGCAGCTATGGAGATGCAGAAAGCATTGAAGAAAAAGAACCAAGTATGCAGTTTGAAGAAGGCTATCTACGGGTTAAAGCAATCAGGGAAAATGTGGTACGACCATTTAACCAAAATTTTAAGAAAAATTGGATTGCAACCGACGGTATCAGACCCGTGTTTATTCACTGCAAAGCACGAAAATAATATCATCGTAATTGCTGTCTGGATAGATGATATGTTGGTATTTGCGGACAATGAGGCGCTGCTGGATCACGTAAAACATGAAATAAATAAAGAAATAGGCATCAAAGACCTTGGAGAAGCCAAATATTTCTTAGGCATCGAAATTGATCAACAAAACGGGATCAAAATGGGACAAAGAGGATACGTTCTGGAAATTTTGAAGAAATTTGGAATGGATTCCTGTAACCCGGTGGAAATACCAGCGAGTCCAAGTACAAAAATCGAGGGAACAGCAGAAGACCAAGGAAAATCTTCAAATAATCATCCGTACAAAGAGCTGGTAGGCTCATTGATGTACTTGGCGGTATGTACGAGGCCGGATATAGCATACACCGTGAGTGTGCTCGCACAATTCAACGACAAATCATCCGATCATCACTGGGGTTCGGCTAAAAAGGTTTTGAGATACCTCAAAGGGACAGCCAATCATTCCCTGCATTTTGATGGAAATATCCGAAAATTGACAGGCTACGCTGATGCGAATTGGGGTGCATGTACACTGGACAGAAGGTCATACACAGGATACACCTTCTTGTTGGGCAGCGCAGCCATAAGCTGGCAAGCCAGAAAACAAAAAACAGTGGCACAATCAACTGCCGAAGCCGAATACATGGCTCTGGGCGAGGCTGCAAAGGAATCAATATTCCTGAATCATCTACTGGTTGAATTGGGAGCAACGGAGTCAATCGACGGCACAATTCTTTGTGACAATCAGAGTGCCAAAATGATGTCAGAAAATGCTATGTTTCACCCCCGGACAAAACATATAGACATTCGTCATCACTTCATCCGAGAGAAAGTGCAAGAAGGCCAGATCAAGGTGGAACATATACCGACGGACGAAATGGTAGCCGATATTTTCACGAAATCACTACCATCAATCAAACACTGGCAACATTGTGGGACCTTGGGTCTGAAGTAACCGATCCACGCAGATATTGAGGAGGGGTGTTATAAATAATTGACAATACCCGCGTGTATTGGTGGTTCACACAGACACACACTACGACAGCAAAGAAATCAACGTGCGCATGCGCCAACTTTTACAACAGCTGTTATAGATAAATATTATTATTATTCTTTTCCGTACGTCTTCCACGTGTTACATTGTCGGTGTGCTTAATGTGTATATTTGCTAATTAATAAACATTAACTTGATTATTAATCCTCTGACTATTTATTTACAACAGGTTATGGGCCCAGTAACGTTTGTGTGATAGCGTTGGGCATTAAAAGTTAATAAAAGTCAGTAAAAGTGAAATTAAGTGTGTGTATCACGTTGTGTTAAAAAGTGGTTTGTATAACCTAAAAGGGATGGCTGGTACAAGTAGCAATATACAAGCACTGTCGAAGGACAATTACGACACATGGAAAATTCAGATTCGGGCATTGCTGATTCAGAAGAAATTATGGCCGTATGCCGATGGAAGTCTCCAGAAACCGGCAGAAAGTGTTGAAAATGGAAGCGCTGTAGTCAAGTGGGAAGATGGAGATCAATCAGCTCAGGCAAGCATCATTTTGGCGATGGCGCCATCAGAGTTGAAAAATATTAAAAATTGTAAGACAACTCGTGAGCTGTGGCTGAAACTTGAAACGATCTACGCATCAAAAGGGCCGGCAAGGAAAGCCACGTTATTGAAGTCGCTGTTCGTGCACAAGGTGAAGGAGGGGGAAAGTATACACCAGTACCTGGACAACTTCTTCGACGTAGTTGACAAATTGGCGGAAATGGATATCGAGATTCATGAAGATCTGTTAACTACTATGATACTGCACGGTTTGCCACCAAGTTTTGAGAATTTTAGATGCGTAATCGAGAGTCGTGATCAATTGCCAAAGCCGGAAGAGCTCAAGATAAAAATCTTAAATGAATGTTTGGCCAGGGTAGGCGATTCACAAGACGCCGAAGACAAAGCATTCATGGCCAGATCCAGAACACGTAATTTTGGTAGACGTAGCAGCGGCGGCGAAAAAGGTAATTTCAAGGGAAAATGCTTCAAATGCGGCAAGGTTGGCCATTTTGCCAAAAATTGTCCCGAAAAGGAGGATGGAAGATCAACACAAGGAAGTGCTAGGGTAGCACAGGATTTTTACATCTCGGAACTGAACCGAGAAGAGGTCAACAATGTTCAAGGTCGTAGCCGCAGTGATGTACTTGGGAAATGTTGTCAATCATGAGCCATTGTGAGAGGCTGTAGTCCCAATAGCCCTTTTTGATTATGTCACTGAAAGGATTTAGTAAAAGAGCTACAATGGCATTTACCAGAGTTTTCTTGTAATCCTTCCAATCTTCACTTCAACTTGCAAGTCACTAATTAGCTTCATGTTCTTGGCCTTTGTAGTGTCTGTCTGTATCCTCATGCTGCAATCAAAACACTGGAATCGGACTAAAGAGTAACAGATGTTTTTGGAGAATATCTACCTATTTTTGTGAGTCATAAAAGGGGATGACATCATTTCTCTTATGAGGGTTAGACGTTTCTTCGCTGTGAACTCTTTGAACATGCTTTTAGACAACATGTACAAGCACAAACTCACCTTTTGGGAAAAATCAGTCTAGCAATCATTCTTACCCAGCACTAAAAGCCATATGTTTAAAAGTGTGCTAGCACTGATTGAATAGCAGAAGTCAGTAATATCAGCATATATTGGTAATCATAACGATGAACATTAATAATAATAATCATTTTAATATACTGACAACATTAAGTTGTGTATCCAATGTCATTGATAAATGATAGTGTCAATGGCCAAATGGTCTAAGACGTCGAACTTTGGATCTGAGTTAGAGATAGCGCAGGTTAAAATCCTGTCAGTGACCATCTTTTATCAGTACCATCGACCTTGTACTGTATCGACTCTACCCCTTATTCTGTTTGATAAGATTCTCACACAGGCCAGTGGCCAATGAGGACAAGCAGGATAAGGCTTAAATGAGAATTAGCCTTTAATATATCAGATATATATCTCTGATTTTTAATTTGGTTATTTATACTATGCTGAGTGAATTTATCATCCATTCATTTTTAATTGTGTCACAATTTTAAATGATTTATCATTGGTTTTTAATTTAATAAATTCTGGGAATTTGTTGTATAATCTGAGTCCTGCTTGTGATGGAAGATAAACTTAAGTCTGTTTTGCTGAAGTCTACAGATTTGATTACATTGTGTGGTGACATAGACTTAGTGATATATCATTATGTTGCTGTGATAGTGCTGAAAGATTATTTTGAGTTGAGGACGTATCCTCTTTGGGAGCCACGGCTTGAAAAATTTAGTAAGTAAAAAAGTAAGCATTATTGATCTAGAAACATTCCACAAGTTTCATACTTTTATTTACAACCATTACAAAATTAGTAGGAAAGTAAAAGGGAGACATTATTATCTTATTTAGTTAAAGTACAACAGTATATATCGCTAACCAGCACAGGGGCTATATATATACATATATGAAAGTTCTTCTATTGTAGTCATATTTCTATTGTTGAAATTCTGTAAATTTTATTTACTTTTTGCTTTCTCTCAGAGAAATGTTCTGTGTAGAATCTAAGATATTATTTAAATTTCAATTGTACATTATATCAAACTCTTTTATTAAAATAACCATTCTAAAATACTTGTTTTAGGTGGGGAAAGACACCACTTGATGAGGCTAGGACATTTGGCAGGCTAAACGTTGCAGAATATTTGGACAAAAGGAATGCTTTGTTAAATGCACCAGAGAGTCAAGGATCAAGTGAAGGTAGTTCAGATGAGGAAGACAGTTCAGCAGCTGAGAATGAAGTGAAAACTGAAGAAAATAAATAAACAGAGATCTTCTTTTAGCACTGACTATTTCTTTCTTTTTTAATAACATAAATATACCATGAAGCACTGATGAAGTTACCTGAACCTCAGTTTCCTAAACACGTAAATGAAACTCCTTATTTCTTCTTCATAATTTAGGAACAAGTTACTCATGATCCTAGCCCTGGTACCTTACTCAGTTACAGAGTAAACTCTCCTTCTAAAAACTGCTACTTACACTATGGCTTTTATTAGAAGGTGCTATAAGTAGTTTTAGAGATCACAATAATAGCAATTTGTCTTCAAAATTTTGATTTATTAGCACATAAGATCTGTCATATTTGGCACTACAATTCCTGAAATAAATTTAATTTTTCCATATGAACAAGACATTTTTCTGGGGAATCTTCTATATCATTTCAAGAATTTCTTGATTTTGGTGCGATGGTTTCAAGAATACAAAACTATCATTTTTTATACATGTAGTACAAAAATTATCCAAAAATATAAAAATATGAAAACATATTAAAAGGCTGGGAGTGCTGATGGCCGAGGATTCTAAGACTCTGATTTTGAATCTGAGTTAGAGATAGAACAGATTATTAGATCCTGTCTATGATTATAGCACTTTTTATCAGCACCATCGACTCTGTGTTGTATCAACTCTACCCCTTATTCTGTTTGATAAGATGAGATGTTTGTGGCTCATGAGAATGAGCAGAATAAGAATTTAAAAGGGATCTATGTAAAAAATTCTAAAAAGTCAGTAACAAAGAAGCTCAAATTGAACTCTTCATAAAACATCATTCACTGACGCTTTTAGTGGTTGTTTTCAATGTTTGTAATAAAACTTTGGTTTCCACTGAAATAAAGCCTATTACCATATAGTATATACATTTCTAGAAGTTGCGTGTGCCCAAATGCCTTCTAATGATTGCAAAATATCAAGGATTAAAGGAGACAGACTCAATTACAAAGTAATGGATTTGAGATGTGTAAATAACAAAAACACTTTACACTTAAGATAATAATTTTATTTCTTTCAATTCTTTACAGTATCTTATATAATTGTCACTACATGTACTTTAAATTAACTGTGATACATTTTAATCTAACTATATTTATGCAGCATATGCTTATTGCACTTAAAATAACTTATGTGTCATTGACACACATATAAAAAAAGTCACAACAAATCTACAACAATAATGATAAGGTATAATAAACCTCTATACAATATGTAAATAATACAACCAGTCTACAGTAAATTATTATCAAGTATAAAGACAGCACACATTATTTTACCAATATTCAACAAAATAAAAAACTCAAGACCCTGTTAACTCTTATATTAGTGAGACCTTAAGTTTGGCTTAGATTAAATGCTTTCTCATTTCGTTAATTGTCAACACGACCGTTTGCTGCGAGCCACTGATCCTTTGACAGCACATGCTAACGTTCCAATTAAAAACTGTTATACAATATGGGCCATTAAACCAGTTTGTACTACAAGTTAGGTAACATCACTTAGGAAACAATACAGTAGTCACTATCAATAAAAACTTAAATAACTTTACTTATTTTATATCATATTGTTATCATTTAAAGTGTCTTTATTTGAAAATACTTTGGTTTTATTGACTGCATACGCACAACAAATCAAAATCAGAAACATTCAACAACCAAGTTATTGGTGTATTAAACACCACAGATTAAATTGATGGGTTCACCATTTACTAGATATTAGTTTGGTATTGGTTCTTTTTCAATACAACTGCTCAAAATACTACAATTTTGCATGCTGTGTATGGAGAAAATAATGAGAAAAAAAGAAAACCAAGAGTTACAAGAAGTAACTGTGATCTGATTAATTATTGATATTACAATAAAACAGATAATAAACCAATTGACCTGATTATGTTATTGGCATTAACTTTTCATTTAAAAATATCCAAATATTGGCTTCTCTGTTGAGTCACATATGCTTATGAGATGTCAAAAAGAATTTCTTCTTAATAAAAATGAATTAAAAACTAAAGAGCTTTTAATTACAGTAGAACCTTTCCAGTCAAAATTTCCAGATCCGAATCTATTTTGGCACACTGACTGTGGCCAAGGACACAAAGATTAAAAGTGCGATGGTAGTAGAACAAACACAAAGATAAACATAAATAAAACCTAATAACAATTCATAAATGCTGCCAAATCATAATATAGTAAGAAATACTACCTTGTCCGAGGGTACAAGTTGCAAGAACAAATAATATTGCAGACCTCATAAAGGTTTCACTGACATATGTGAATACATTCACAACCGGAAGCAGAGTGAAAGAATAGAGAAAATGAAAAAGTCATGGAAGTGATTATGGACAAAGAAGGCTTGATCATGAAATTCCTTATCACAAAACTTTCAAAATGTTGTTACTGACACATGTGAATAGATATAGATTGAAAACATAGATAAAGTGTAAAAGTCATGAAAGTGATTAAGAAGGGTAAAGAAAGCTTGATCATAAAGTGTAAGAGTCATGGAGGTGATAAAGGGCAAAGGAAGCTTGATCATAAAGTGTAAGAGTCATGGAGGTGATAAAGGACAAAGGAAGCTTGATCATGATATTCCTTATCACAACACTGTCAAAAAATCTGTCCCCAACATGTTGGAATACATGCAGAACCAAATAGAGAGTGAAAAGATAGAGAAAGTACGAGGTCCAATCAAAAAGTATCCGACCTCGTCGTGTATCGCGGCTTCTGCTGCCAATAATGAGATAAGATTTGTTGCGACAATAGTTCCTACTATGATAAGGAAAGGTACAAAGTCTTATCTTGATCCCCCAACTGGTTCGCCGGAGACGGGTCAGTATGTACTGATAAGTCAAGTGCGCGTATCGGTTTTCTCTAACTGTGAAGATGACGGAAAAAGTGAAACAACGTTATTGCATTAAATTTTGCGTGAAACTCAGAGAAAAACAAAGTGAGACCATTCGGAAAATTCAGCTAGCATTTGAAAATGAGGCAATGAGTGTTACGCAGATTAAAGAGTGGTATAACCGTTTCAAAAGTGGTCGAACCTCGGCAGAAAGTGACGCGCGTTCGGGCCGACCAAAAACAAGTCGAACTCCGGAAATCATCGAGAAAGCAAAAGTTTTGATCTGTGAAAATCGTCGAATGACTGTGGAGGAAGTAAGTACTGAGTTAGATGTCAGTTTCGGATCAGCTGAAGCAATTTTAACGGATGACTTGGGATTGCGCCGGGTAGCCGCAAAATTTGTGCCAAAATTGCTGACAGACGAGCAGAAGCAACGGCGATTGGATGTTGCCGAGGACATGCTGCAATGTTGTGACGATGATGTGGACTTTTTGACATCGATAATAACTGGAGACGAAAGTTGGGTCTATGGATATGACCCTGAGACCAAATTTCAGTCATCACAATGGCAGTCTCCCCAGGATCCTCGGCCAAAAAAAGCAAGGCAAGTTCGAAGCAATGTCAAAGTGATGCTTACTGTTTTTTTCAACCACCGTGGAGTTGTGCACCATGAATATGCCCCTGAGGGTCAAACTGTGAATGCACAGTACTATTTAAGTGTCCAACGTCGTCTCCGAGATGCGATTCGCCGCAAAAGACCTGACTTGTGGGCGTCTCAAAATTGGCGGCTACACCACGACAATGCGCCAGCTCATTCTTCCCAGCTCATTCAAACTTTTTTGGCGAAACACGGCACTCCGCAAGTTCCTCAGCCTCCGTACTCTCCAGATATGGCTCCATGCGATTTTTGGCTCTTCCCCCACCTCAAAAAACCATTGAAAGGCACCAGATTTGAAAGTCGAGAAGCAATTATGTAAAAAACGACGGCTGATCTCATGGCGATGCCGAAAAGTGATTTTCAAGACTGCTTCCAGAAGTGGAAACGTCGCTGGAATCGTTGTGTTGCTTCTCAGGGTGCTTATTTTGAAGAAAATTAACGCCAGCTTTTTTCAGGTAACTTCAGTTTTACGTTGCACCAAAAGGTACGATACTTTTTGATTGGACCTCGTATACAAGTCATGGAGATGATTAAAGGCAAAGGTAGCTTGATCTTGACATTCCTTGTCACAACACTGTAAAAATATCTGTCGTCAACATGTTGGAATACATGCAGAACCTAATAGAGAGTGAAAAGATAGAGAAAGCATACAAGTCATGGAGATGATTAAAGGCAAAGATAGCTTGATCGTGACATTCCTTGTCACAACACTGTAAAAATATCTGTCGTCAACCTGTGTGAATACATGCACAACTAGACGCAGAGTGAAAACATAGAGAAAGTGTAAAAGTCAAGGAGATTTACTACATAGTGCATTACAGTTTTGTTTTTATATATAATCTGTTTCACTGAGCACCTGAAATAAATATGCTGTATTTTTACTGTTCTGAAATTTATACATATTGTGTAAAAAAATATTTGAAAATATCATTATTTCATAATTGTTCTGAAGTGTGTACCTTTGATTTATAGTAATACAGAATCATGAAGTAAAATGTAGTATTTTAAACTTTTTATATTATAACTTGTACAAAACTTTTAAACTATTATACATGCTTAGTAATTCTAAAACTTATAAGTGAACTATAAGGAATGTTCTGAATAAAATAACCTATAATAATTTTAATTTAATACTTTCACTTGCAGTTCTATAGCAAATGATATTTACCAATCTCACAATGCCACTGTGCTGTAAGTTTCTGCCGCAGTCAACATAATCAAATCCATATAAGATTAATTTGAATTTGGGATCAAATAAAATTTAGACTGTGGTACACTGAAAGGGTGATCTGATGTTGGTAGAATTTATCAGGCGAGTCCAACTTATACAAACTCCACGAAAATTTATCTTTTTACCTTTGAATTTTTTTATTTAAAAATATTTAAATTTCAATATATTTTGTCCCAAACAGTTAAAATCCTTTCAAAAGGATCCGACAATTTTGATTATCTTAAAGAGCAATAAATTGCTGAAATAACTGTATTGCTGTATTATATATATTTCCATTAACATTAGCTAATTGATAATTCATGGTAATAATTGGACTATTCATTGTAGTCTAGTACGAGTTATAAAACAATATAAAAGTAGCATACGTGCTTGAGGCTCTACTGTAATTTGTTTTAGCAATGTAAATAAAACAAATACACACCACACAATTTTCATTGAGTTACAATTCTTAGTTTAATTTAAAATCCATCATTGTTATAATTCTGTGAAATTTATTAAATATAGGTACATGCTTATAATTGTAGAGGATTGGTGAACCAGTAATTGATGTAATTGTAAAATTTAATTTTGCTGTTGAAATTGTGTTAAAATAATCATCATATTTGACTAAGAAAATGATCGATAATACAAACCCAATGATTCCATTCAAAGAAATACTAACTTTATAAGCAATTATACTATCTAAAACCAAATAACTTATACTGATCATAAGATTTAAAAGTAGCAAAGATTAAGTCCCTTATAGAGTCATCCAGTCTTATACAAATCCATAACATTTTACAAGATTAACAAGATATTTACAAGTCACCACTGATAAGCTGCAATGCTTTCATTTACATCTACAAGAACGACTAGAAAGATAGAAACCAAATTTAGGAAACTCATGAATAGTCATGCAGTAAAATAAGTATAAAAACTTAGGAGAAGACAACCTAGATGGAACTGATGACGTTACTGTATAGTGTCCGGGTAGCTGCAACAGTCCTCATCACTGCACAGTGTGGTGGCTACTCAGAGAACTATCAGCAGCATGACCACCACGAATAGGATGCATGACAGGACAGCGATGGCAATCCACTGACGCCGATCTGTGCAACAAACCAATCAAAGTCATTCTAACCTGGTGTCAAACAGCCATCAAACTACCGGTGTTGTTATAATTACGCTCTCACTTCAGCATGACCACCACGAATAGGATGCATGAAAGGACATCGGTGAAAATTCACTGACGAGGATTTGTGCAACAAACCATCAAGGTCTTTCTATCCCGGTTTCAAACAACCCTTCAACACCGGTGTCAATATTATTACTCTCCCACTTCACCATGACCCATACAGCAACGTTCTATACAAATTAGAAGATAAAATAAATAATTAAATGTATTTTTTCCATTCATATACATGTAAATAGAGTATAAAACAATATACAGCTTAAAAAGTAAAATATACTAGTCCAAAAAGGAACTCTTGCACTTGGGCAGGAGTCATCATCAGCTGTTTAGTTAAAAGCTAAGCAGCAAGCCTTAATTTTGCAATTCAAGCTTAAAAATACAAAAAAAAAAATATAATTACGTACAAACAATCTTAAATTATTTTATACTATTAAAAAGACACAAATTAAGTAGAACAGCCAAAACCATTTCGAATCCACTTGGAATTAAAATTAAAAACTTTTAACTTAAAAGCACAAAACATATCTTTAAAAAAGAAAATTTTGGTCCGATAATCTTAAATATTTTTGATTACTGAGTCTAGTAGTATAACTAGAGTATAGCAGTAACAGGTCCGTAGTTACCATTCTATATGAAAAAGTACTCAGTCTTTTAAAACCTACAAGTATCTTAATGGCAAACTATGTTTATTGACAAACAGTGTAAATTAATGTTCTCTAATATCACCATTACACATCAATCTTAAAAAAATTTTACAATTTTTAAAATTTTTCTGAAGGACTATTAAACTAGACAAATTTGAAACTTTCAAACTATTCCATGAAGACAATCCATACTCCAGCTTGAAATTGACCATGGAAAAATAATCCTGTCTCAATAGTAAGAGAGGACAAACTTATTTATGAAAAACTGACCAAAACCATGATCATAGAGATTTTTTCAAAGAACTTACATAAAGTATCCTACCTACGTACAAAAAGTGTCAAACCTAGATACTTGATTTTACTGCCTTTATTAACCATGCTGCAGTTAATATCCTTATTGCAATTTATTGAACAAATTATTAAGGATGTGCCAAAATTACTAGATTGGGACAAAGAAAAATCTAATGCTTTTGATTCATTGAAATATAACTTATTACAAGCAAACCATAAACTGTAAACTCCCGATTATCAGAGGCATGGTTAACCGAGCCTCCTAATTAACCAAACTAATATTCTGAAGTAAAAATATGAAACATCATTTTTTTAAACAGGTCACTACAGCGAGAAGTGATGCAGTTGCAATTTGAGCAGTCTCTATAGGCTATTGCTAAGACGATCTTGCATGTAACATGATGGCAATACTCAATCAAAATCAACAGGTTCCCTCGTCAGTTAGCTTCCGTTGTCTCTATTGACTGTTGCTAGGTTTAGCCGGCGTGGTGTGGCACGTGATGACTAATACCCGTAGAATACTCGGAAATCATCAAGTTCCCTCGTCAGTTAGCTTCCGTTGTCTCTATTGACTGTTGCTAGGTTTAGCCGGCGTGGTGTGGCACGTGATGACTAATACCCGTAGAATACTCGGAAATCATCAAGTTCCCTCGTCAGTTAGCTTCCGTTGTCTCTATTGACTGTTGCTAGGGCCAGCCGGCGTGGTGTGGCACTTGATGACTAATACCCGTAGAATACTTGGAAATCATCAGATTCACTCGTCAGTTGGCTTTCGTTGCATGTCTATTGTGGAATGCTCCTTGGGAGTTTTCGTTATTTTAAAGACCACTAGGACATAGCCCGAATGGATTTACGAAATAAGAATAGGCCTATATTCATTTCAAGAACCACAAGAATGTCCATGAAATTTTAGTAGAAATGATTGAGTAGAGTATGCATGAAAAAAAAAACAAACAAAGTTACTTTCACATTTATAATATTATTAGGATATTTCAAGATAAATGAAAAACAAAAAAAGGTTTTACATTATTGATAAAAGGTAGTGCATTAATGATAATTATTCACTGTTCTTTAACATTTGTTACTGATGGTAGAAGATTTGAAAGGATAATAGGGTTTCTGACATTTTCTATTGTTATATGTTACTACAATACATGAGGCCAAGACTTTGTAAAACTCTTGTTCAATCAAGATATAAACATTAAATTAAATGAAAAAAGTTCCAAAATGTAATAATACATACATTAATAACAATAACTAATTTCAAACAAATAAACATACCTATACAATAAAAATAATATTATACATTTATTGCAAATTTCATTAAAAGTATTTCAGTGAAAACAAATCAGGAAGACCTGACAAAAAGATATTGAGGCTTTACTAAACCTTTGTATTTTATAACAGCTTTGTTCAAAAAAGCATTGTCAAAAAGGTCACCATGCATGCTAAAATGTCTGTGTCAGTGGGGATAGAGTGAAGAAGCTTTTTAGACTAAAAAGCAACAACAGTTATAAAATGTTCTTCCACAATTAATTAGGGGAAGTTGTATATTTTACTTGTGTCTAAAATCAAATTATGTAATAAGTTTTTTACATTTATTTTTATTTATTGCTGACACAATTTTACCATCCTTATATAATTTGTGTTTTAAAATATAAGAGGAAAAGCACACATACACAGGGTAGGTAAAATGAACTTACTGAACTACTGTAAGAATTTCTCTGCAGACAAACAATCAAGTACAGGATCATAATAAACAATATCATACCACAAAGCTATGATGACTGGATAAATTAACAAATGAGAGCTTCTATGTTCTTGTTTACAATTAACCACTACCAAGATTGCCTACTGCTCCAAACTTACCATTTGACATGTGAAGAACTTTAGCTACTTTCTTCATTGTTGAGTCAAGTTTAGAATCTGTATTCTCCATTTCTGTTCCAAAATCATCCAACATCCTGAAATCATAGAAGCTTCAGCTTGGTGTAATTTATTACTAATACCTATAGGTGAAAGATAAGCTCTTCAATAATCGTTAAACATTAATTCTCTAATTTCTTTTAAAATAATCACAAATTATAACAGTAATTTTAAGGACAGTAGTAAAACAAGGTCTTGAATGGGTGCAATATTTTTAAATATTTCTTAACAAAAATATTATTTTGTTTACTTTTGTAAACTGTAAAACATTATAATTTTAAAATGGAATTTGTTTGATGGTTTAATATTAGATGTTTTTCTAATAAAATAACTTAAGAGCTAAGGAACAAAATCAATTCCAAGTCTAGATTCCTTTTTAGATGAACAGATTTTTAGTAAAATATTACAAAATTGTAAATTAGAGCTTAGCAAGATAAAAAATATTGTGACGTTGATCTCCCAAAGGTTTAAAAAAGTCTACTTGGGAGTACAGACACAGTGCATTAATGATTTATGTATCTCAGTATAGTAATGACTTCATATACAAAGAAGTTGTTATAAAAATGACCCTTCATAAAACAAACATATATTGATACATATACTGGTAGATCCCCTAACTACAATGTGAGTAAAGCTTGTGACATGATTTCAAAATTAATGTGAAAGGCACCAAACTTGAAAATTCAAAAGTACTTTTAATGGGAGATATAAATATTGATATATTAAAACCAGATATAAGAAATACATCAAAACTAAATAAAACCCTGGCCTTCCACTATATAGAACGGCTAAAACTACCAGCCACTAGAATTACTTATGACACAAAATCATCCATTGACTGGATTAGTACAAATATCAACTTGCAAAATTTGAAAACTAAAGTGATTCACACAGGCATATCGTACCACTCAACACAAACCAGTACAATCAACATGGCTTGGAGACAATATAAACCAGTTACTTTCAGAGGTGTCTTAGATGACCTAAAATTACTGCTTCAAAACGAAACTGAGAAGAGGTTCATGCACTGAATATTTATTTAATAAGTTCTAAGGATCACCTTAGACACAGCTTGCACAAAGAAAAGTTTAAGAATTAAAAGAAGTCTAAACAAGCTTTTGAAAGTGCTTACTTTCCTGACGAAGGAGCTTTACGACTTAAAAAATGTTATCTAAAATTCCTACAATTTCAAATTACTGGAAGTGATGCGGACAAAGACGAAACTTCACAAAGAAAGAAGACATTATAGATTAAGGACTTAAAATTCTAGGGGAAAGGGCATCAGCTGACTACCTAAATAGAACAGATAATAAGACAGGCAGTTTGCGACATAATTGGCGCAGTTAGAAACAGTAAACAAAGGCTGACATAAAAATAATCTTTTATACATAAATGGGTTATTAATCATAAAACCTGAAGTGAGTCGTAGGTGGTTGGTAGACGAATGCAGACGTATTGTGTATAGTTTTTTATTAAGATCATGTTTTAGATTTAGTGAAGTTGACATACAACATGGTGGTTGTGATTCCTCACTTAGGCGTGCCACAACGCTTTGGTATAATTTTTTTATTTTAACCTAGTTTGTAATTATGTATTAGGTTAGTTATTTACCTGAAGAAGAGATCAGATTGCAGATCTCAAAATGTAGTGATACTGATTTTTTGCAAATGTCCGGAAAAATCCTGTTTCCTTCACAATCCTTCCATCGTCAAAAATAAACTTCAAACAAAATTGCAGCTCTTAATACTGTATTTTAGAACGACTGTACTAAAATTGAATTTTATGTAAATCAAGATGATTTGAATTTGACAACCACTTGGCAGCTGCAGGGATTCCTACAAGATGCTTAAAATCTTGACAGTAGCTGGCCTTTACATCTATGTGGTAATTTTGTAAATCAACTAAGAGCACTGACAATGATTTTACAACATACAAAAGCACATCAGAAATGGATCAATGTACCCCTTTAGGAGACATCACCTCACACTGTATGAAAAAACCAATATACATGGGAAAGAAAATATACAGATGCCTCCCCACGGACTTACGATCCAAGACAGGATTAGGACTGAAGACAGCACTGAGCTCCTAGCTTGTTGATCATCCCTTTTATACAAATGAAGAATTCCTAAAGAGAACAATTGACGAAGGTATCTCGCTTATTACATTATTTTTATATGATGATTTTTATTTTTTATAAAATGTTAAATTATGATGCAATTTGAAATTAACATGCTGAGTTGGTAAACAATTACAAACATGTCAAAAACAGCCATTTTTAGACTAAACTTGTCTGACAATTTCTACATTTAAGTAAACAGCTGATTCCAACAATTTGTGCAGTGAAATATCAATCAGGTTTACCAAATATTTGAATAGTAGATTAAAAATTCCCTTCACACAACCGTACAGAGAGCTGTGACATTTTGAAAATTTTGAGCAAAAACAGTTTTTTGAGCCCAGCAAGTGAACAAACAACAACAAGCAACTTGACCACATTATTTTATTGGTAAAGTTCTTGCATACAACTTTGTCTGTTTAATCTTTGCTGTGTATCTCCTGTAGTTTCCATGATCCCTTCAGTGTGCATCAAATTTTGAACACACTGTATATGTTCCAGTATCATTTTACAATTTGTTTTTATGATCTTTTGATTGACAAGTGAATAAACATGATTTTGACTTTCACTTAATCAACATGAATATCATACAAAAAACTTAACTCAGACAGTGCTGATTCTTCCAAATCTCAAGTAATGGAAACTCAAAATTCACTGTAATTTAGACACTAAGTAAGGAAGTTTCTACTTTGTAATGAAAGTATTAAAAAGTATTGACACTAGAACAATGTACTACATTAATGTTAATCTCCCGAGTTAATGATGATAACTGTTATCTAAAGAGAGGAATTATCATACTGACACAGCCTGTTCATCAAGCTCTGAGCCAATCTGGCGAGAAACTGTCTTAAGAGAGCCCAGAGAGTGAGTAATCCGCTCTAACTGGTCATCCTGTGAGCTGATGAGCAAGTTCTGCTGGCCCAGAGTACTGTCCAGGAAGTGCCTGTGTGGACTGTCCATCTCATTCTCCAGCTTGGAATACTTGGTAGTGCCATGTGTTGTTGCCATTCTCACTGGACTATTCTCTAGTAGTGGCTGTAACATACAAATGCAAATTCTTATGAGCAAGGTCTACTAGTTATAAGGACCCTTTTAAAACATTGATTTATGTTTAGGCATTTCAAGATTTCCTCTTTCCCTTGTGAAGTGCGAATGATAGTCACTGTTTTTCATAAATAGCTGGGGATGACTCCTGAAGAACATGCAACATTCTCATCTACACAGCCCCGCCAATATCATTATACCCAGTTTTGCAAATAATGGTTTCCATGTTTCTATGTTATTGGTTTTTGTTATTGCTCTAATACACCATTTTGTGTAATTTAAACAGTCTTAAAAAGTGTTTATTGCTCAAGAATCCCCAAAAATATGAAACCCCAAGAAGAGATCATGTCCACATGTAAGCCCAAAAACTTGATTGAATGGTCATTGCTTCTTTAATGAATTACTATTTATTTGAATACCAGTTGACAGCAGTCTGTTTTGTAATGCAAGAAGTTTGAATTCAAGAAAACAGAATTTTTTTCATTGAGTGATAGCCCATTTTCTAAGAACCACAATGACGTTTCTTGAAGACATAAATTGGTGGGAACTTCTATTTGAAAGATAAGAATGGAATAAACTGAATGCTCAGCCATGCTTTCAAGTTACTTCAACTAGGCATATTGTACTGCAGTCAAATCCCCTGCTGAGGTCTAGAGAAATACTAATAGAAGTCAATTTACCACCAATGAAGGACAAAACAGAGTTGATGAATTCAAACACAGCCATAGAAGTGGATTTTCCTTTCATACCACCATGTTGATGAATATTGATGACGTTTTTCTGGCGAAATTGAACCAGCCATCACACATTATTGTTTCCATGAGTTTTGAAAAACAGATAAATGAAAATCGGTCTATAGTTCTCAATACTAAATTTTAAAACAACACTAATTTATTTGGTAGATTGATACCTATTTACTTGATCATTTCAATTCTGCAGGAAATTTGCTCAATGATGGGCTTCTGCAGGTCAATTTTCTCTTGGAGAATCAGGGTTGGATGGTTTTCATGCCCTCTTCCACACTATGGAAACAGTTTTTTTTTTCTAATAAAAACAGGGTTTAGTTTAGGATTAAATGTTTTGTTTTTAAAAGTGTGTTTTCTTTTCAAAAATAGTGACTCTATGGTAAATTTAAAAATTGTTTCTATGCCTTGCATTACATGGATTTTACATTAATATATTCTAGATTTTAAGTTTTGATACAATGCATACTCATACATATAAAGAGAGTGGTACAATTCAAATACTTAGGTCTAAATCTTTAAAATAAAAATTAATCGCAAAATGTGTTGCTAATCAATAATCTTGATAACTGCTGGACCAATTCTTCAAATACGAGAAAGGTTTATAAGAAGAGAAAAATTGGGAAAGTTACCTGGAATATTTTGGAATTAAAAAAAAAACAAAAAACAAATGGTAATATTTATGTTTTATAATCCAAATTTAACTGACAATAAACAGCTGTTGACAATTTCAGGTAAAGTTTGACAAAGTAGCTGAAACATCTGTTTAAATCTAAATTTAAAAAATATTAAGTATACAGTGCTTGATCAGAAGTGTAATTTAGATAGCAAAGACAAAATTAATATCTAACTTTTAATCCAGATTGTGCCAGTGACAAATTAAAAACCTCTAATGCATTGTACAAGAGTCATTTTTTTAATCTCCGATCTCACGCCATGACAGCCAGACACATGGTAGATCCGCAGTGTGTGTAGTAGTCGATCGCGCATCTCCGCCATTACAATATTTGTCACTGTCGAGTTTAAGTAGTCAGTTTGTGCTGAATTGCAGTTGTACGAAAATGGCCCTGTTTCAATGGCCCTCAATTCAATCTATTGAATTGAGAAATTCCTGCAAGCAGAAGGGAATTCCACCACAGAATGTTCTGTGTTTAAGGGGAAACATTATGAGTACCCAAACGTTTTCTTGGTGCAGGGCGTGAATCATGTCAAAACTTTAAAGATGGCCGAATGTCAGATGTTTAAAATGTTAAAGCTGAAGCCATTCAGCGATTTTTGTGGGTATCAGTAGTCAACATATTTAGCTTTCTACACCATGTATGTGACTGCTGTTCAGCACAAACTAACTTCTTGAACTTGGCAATGACAAATGTTGTAGCGGAGAATACGCGCCATCGGCTAATACTGACACTACGGACCTGCCACATGTCTGGCTGTTATGGGAGGGATCGGAGGTTGAAAAAAAAATGCCCTTGTAAATAATATTTAAACACTTTTATAAAACCAACTTTTAGGAGCAAAGTCCTGAATGTTTTTACCTAGGTACTCTAAACTGGTGGTACCTCTATGAATTTCTGATGTGGCACAGTGGCTTAATGGAAAATGGTGAAATGAACAGTAACATGCCTCAACAATCCATTCTTCCTACACTAGGATCAGTAATCATCTTCAATAACGCAAAACCTAATAACAATTATTTTGAAATTTTGCATAAAATTAATAAGTATTTCCCCCTTATAACAGAAATAGATGGGTAGATATAAGAATTGTATGATTTCCCTGTAGGCCGTAATAGACTTGTCAGTCCAACGTATGTATATTTTCTTCACCGGGATAACAACTCTACCATTGCACTGGAAATATCTTAAACCAATAGATTACAGAAATAGATGCTTTTGGACCGAAGCAGATTTTAAGGTATTGACCAAAACAAGTGTGGCACTGCGAGTGAATTTAAACAGCCGGAAGCTGACAACTTTGAACTGAAGTAGGCTTCTCAGTCTTAAGTATGTATATTTTTTTTTCTTCATTCGAGACAAGGCAAACTCTACTATGGGACTGGAAATATCTTGGACCAGAAGTATATGACAAGGGCTAGAGGAAATCGCTTTTTGTCCGGAGTAGGTGTTTAAGACCTATTTATTTGTATTTTCTTGATCGGGACAACAAGGCAGACTCAGCTATCGTAACAGAAATATAATTAATTCAAATCATCAAAATGCTCCTACACGTGCAAAACATAACGTAAGAGTCAGGTTAAACTCTGATCCTCTAAACCATGATTGCTAAAATATTATGTATCTGATTCATGCGTACCTACGTTTGAAAAGTGTCAAAAGATATCATATTAAAACATATGCACGTTTCCTAAATAGTATATAGGCTTATAACTGTGTGTGAAGATTTGGGTAGTAGCTAGTTATTTAAATAAATAAAAATGAGTACTGATCGTCCTGGAAGAATCTTTTACATTAAGTTGAATAGTGAAAAACAAACATTTATATACTTTGCAAAATTATATTGAGGGAAAAAACACTGAAAAGTTCTGCCTAAAGTATTAAAAAAATCCAACTTTCCCAACGTAACCTCCATTTAGATAAAATACTTTTCACATCTATTTGAAGGTTTTTTACAACATTAAAATAGTTGTTGGATACTTCTCCATGAAAACAGTGGGCTAGCAGCCATTTTAATTTCTTTGTTGTTGTAAGTCACAGAGTACTTGGAGTCAGGACTGAACTGTGAACTGGTGCAATGTCAAGGGCATCTTTGTTCATCTTATTCCTTCTTGTTCAATCAAAGCGTGCCACACTGACATTAACAGATAGGTGTAATACTTACTCTTGTGGTTACTCCCACACCAGTTGTTTCAGTCGCTGTGTAGGATTAATCTTCAATTCATTGAGAGTCCTGTTAAAAACAATTTGCTCCAAATTTTGATTGTAGCATAAAAGAGTTCACAATCCCACAAACAACAGAAGTTTGCTCATAAATATCCTGCAGTGTTTCATTTCTTTTCTTTTATGTTGAATATTAGGATGATCGAGACTATGATGGTGTAAATATGATATATCACAACAGCTTACTCCCCCCCCCCCCCCCACCCCCCCCCCCCCCCACCCCCCCCCCCCCCCACCCCCCCCCCCCCCCACCCCCCCCCCCCCCCACCCCCCCCCCCCCCCACCCAATAAACTATTTTGTACAATATGGTTTTCAATAAAGCATTGCACCCTCTCTTTTTGTTTGAGAGAGTTCAGATTGAATTTTTGTATTGCAGGCAAATGGTTATTAGGCCTGAAATCATGTTTTTGTTACAATCATTCCCAAAATTATGAATCTTAAAATTTCTTTAATAGGACAACCGCAAATTATCATGCCTTATTTAAAAAAGTCTTAATAACAAAAAGAATAATTTGAACAATTATGTTTGTTCTACACTTAAATTGTCCAAAATAATGGTCTATTTGGACTTATTTAATCCAAATTTGAGTAATTTTATTGATTGTTGGCTAAAATATGCATTATAAAAGAATTATGAGGATATGTATTCAGAAGTTTTTTTCTAAAACTAATTCAACCATATACCAAAGTGGAAATACTCTAACTTACATTTATTTCAATCAAATTTATTTATGAGTGTTAGTTGAGTATTTAATCTTGTATTTATATTAATAAATCAAAACTTTATTCTTTAATATACTGTTTGGATGGTAATTATTTTGAAATATTCGTTTATAAAATGTAAATACCCAATGCTTAATTGTTTGTGGTTAAAATAAATCTATAAACCTCAGAAAAATGTATCCTCATTATTGGTTTAAGTTATTTTACAGCAATACAAATCATATGCAGTAGACATGATCATGAGAGAAACACTTTTATTTCTTACTATTCTTCTTTTATAAAGACTCTAAAAAGGGGTTGCCACGAAATCCCCATCAAATCTAAATATATGAGGTTTATATTTAAGAGTTCTGAGTTGGAAATTTGAATCTGGTTGTGAAAAAAGAAAATTTTTCCACAATGTTTGGATTTCTGTGTACCAAATTTTAAAATGTATAGATCTGATTTAATTAGGTTTGCTAATTTATGAAATACAGGATGACAACTCTCTTATTCAACACTACTAATGCATATTTTAAGCTGGAAATTCAATACAGTAATACCTACTTGCTGTGTAGTACTGTACTTTACTGTTTTATGCTGTACCTACTGTGTGTGTGTGTGTACTATGACGATTTATACTTAGCAATAGATACAGTATCTTTCAGTATTAAAAAATCAAGACCAATACATACAAGAAAAATTAAAATAATTTTTTTTAAAGGAATTATACATGAATTAACAGTATTTTATCAATTAAAATTTATATCAATAAAATTTCCAAGGAATTCATCAGACATAAGGAATTGTTTATTACATAATCATCAAGATTTGTACAATTGTCATTTTTGTGTATTTATTTGTTACAAAAAGTGCATTTACAACATGAGAAACAACTCATTTTATTTATTGGTCATAATTTAATTTTTATTGCATTCTTGATTGTAACAGTATTGCATATTTTATTTTTATTTATTAGCAAGCGATATAAATGGATTCAGTAATGTGATGGAGACAGTGTTTCACTTTTAGGTTTTCAGTTTGAAAATACTCGTAGAATATTAATTAATTATCAATTTGGTATTATTTGAAAAATAAAAATTGCCTTAGGAATAATATTAGGTACTTTGTTTGAAGGTTATTTTTGACGATGGAAGGATTGTGAAGGAAACAGGATTTTTCCGGACATTTGCCATCGTTCTGTCGTAGGTGGTTTGTAGACGAAATGAAGACGTAATTGTTGACCTGTATTCCGTTAGTTCAGTTTTAATGATTAGTGTTGTGTATAGTTTTTATTAAGTGCATGTTTATAGAGTTAGTGAAGTTGACAAACAATGGTGGTGGTTGTGATTCCTGACTTAGGAGTGCCAGAACGCTTTGGTAAGATTTGTTTATTTTAACCTAGTTTGTAATTATGTATTAGGTTAGTTCTTTACCTGAAGAAGAGATCAGATTGCAGATCTCGAAACGTAGTGTTACTGATTTCTTGTTTCACTGAAACGATGGCAAATGTCCGGAAAAATCCTGTTTCCTTCAATATTAGGTAAATATGTTTAAGGTAAATCAAAAATAAATGTAGTCCAGAATTGACTTTTGGACCACATACACAGTAACTTTCCTCCACTGTGAAATTGTTTCATACTAACAATTGAACATTTTCTTCTGAGGATTGATTTAGATTTTATAAGTTCTATAGCATTGTTTTATATTCCAACTTTCATCGTCATGTTCATGTTTGAATGAATGTTTGATGATTTACAGAATTAAATGCCTTGGATATGATAGAAACACTTCAGCAATTAACTGTAATCAATCATTTTAATCAAGTCAAAGTATGCTATGGCTAAAGAAAAATGTAGTCCACTGATCTTGCGAGAGTGAGTGTCTTTAGAGCTCTTTGACAATTCCATTTGAACCATCTGCATGGAAACATAAAATGTACAATGTTAAAAACAACCAATAGTTTTAGTGGCTTCCTGCTATGGGAAAGAGGTATAACAAAATTCAATACTAACAGCAAAATTATTTTAAAGCTTTCTTGAGATCAAGAACTAAGTTTAAGTTCAGTTTCTATTAAGATTAATATGTTTTACTAATGCTCTTTACTTGTACAGGAAGCCTATGACCTATGCCTTGGCACTGAATGAAACTGGGAGATGAGACTGTGCACAGATTACATCGGTCAGGAACCCAGTGGCAGGAATGCAAACGAGTTGGTGTTGGATGATAACAGTAAGCTTTCAAACCATGTTCAGTTGTTTTCTGGTGTCTTCTTTCTATCTTGGCCAATGTAGGCCATTGTTATTAAATATTGTAGGATTGTAGAAATATTTAAAATTCTTAAATGATTTACAATTATCTTTACCCCATTCAAGTTCATTCAAAAAGAATCAAGAAATCAGGACTCAAAATTGTTATTTACGTTATAAAAATTGCTTTTGGCTATACAGTGTGTTTACACATTCTCCAGGGATCTTTTGAGGACTTTTTTTCTTTGAGTCAAGGCAAACAAAAACTGTAATATAAATGTGGGTTTACTATCTGTTTGTCTGTATTTTAGATGTATTTTTTTATTTCAGAAAAAACAGTGAATAAATTCTATATTATTCTTTTTTATTTTAAATATTTATGAGATAGCATGATCAGACTTTATCAATGACAATCAATTTTCACCTGAAAAATGTATAATAACATTTATTTTTAAGTAAAAAATTGATTTTAATAAATAAATAAGTACTAAAAAAAGATATCTTATTTTACCAGGTGAGTGAAGTTAGGGCTAAGACTTACATACACAGTAGTCCAGAAATATACCAGAAAGTACTGGTATATTTCTTATTAACAAACATTATTTGTAACATTGTTTTTACTGATTTCAGAAAAAGCCTCATAATCCCATGATCAGTGCAGGAGCCATTCTGGTCGGGGCCTTGCTACAAACAACTTTGCAAGCCTGAAATGGGGGCTGGCTGAAAAATTTGATCTTTGTTGTAAATTATATCAAGGTAAAGTCCCATTTTAAAAACCAAAATAAATAATTAATCAGTAATAAGTATTTTTTTATTTATAAAATATTTTAATATTATTTTAAAACTTTAGTACATATCAGACAAATTCATCAATAGAAACTAGACCATATACCTCAAATACCATAATTAATTCCCATGAAACAAAAAAAAACAAGAAATTGAAATAGAGCAAACATGAGATCATCGCTCCATTAGGAAAAGTATTACAAGCAAATCACTGTTACAAGGAACATTCATGCCCCAGCGGGCTAAACCTTGCAATTATTTACACAAAATATCAATATGGAGCATCTGATAAAGCCACCAGTTATCAGCCAATGTCTCTCATTTCCATATTTTCCAAAATCCTATAGCGAGTAGTGCTAATCAGACTGCAGGACTACCTCAAATGGTACCATCCCTCACTCCGAGACAACATAGTTTTATAAAAGACAGATCAATGACTACTGCAATAGTTCAACAAATTGAAACCATCATCCACAAACTAGAAGAAAGACATATAGCTACAAGTATATTCTTGGACATAGCAAAGTATTTGATTGTTTAGATCACAAAACCTCATAATAAAAAAAGCTGAAAAACTTGGGAATCACTGATAAGTAAATTATACTGGTTCAAAAGCTATTTAACAACACAAAACAGATAGTAGAAACTAATACTAAAAATAAAAACTGTGACAAAAGTAAAATATGAAACAACTGCCAGTGAGCAGAGGACTGCCACAAGGCTCTATTATCGAACCAGTATTGTATATACTCTTAACCAATGACTTCTCAAAAATACCTTCAGAACCACTGTGGAATGGTGATGTTTACTGATGATACAGTCCTTATTCTAACAAAAAATATACAAAATACCAACCTGAGATTGACTTCTTTGTTGCATTCAACATAGCTACACAATACTGCTATGTATTTCAATGATTTGATTTAAATGAATAACAAATCTAACTGCTAATTTTCAATACTACTTAAAAACCATTGCCATACACTTCCAGAGGTAAACTACAATAGAATCGGGGAAATACCTAGGATTAACTTTGGACCAAAACTTATCTTGGGAACCTCATATTAATCAACTTTGTTGTAAACTCAACAGCAGCTTTTATACAGTAAAAAGAATGACACAAATTAGCAGCACTAAAGTATCCATCCATGACAGTATTTGTTTGAGTCCTACTTGAGATATGGCTTAATAGTCTGGGGAGGGATGATGATATCAAATCTTCAAAGGACGCTTGTTATACAGTAGAGGTCTAAAGGGCTAAGACCATTGGACACATGCCAAGCAGTCTTCAAGGAGGTGAGAATCCTGATTGTTGTAGGACTCCACATTCTAGAAACAATCTTCTTTAGAATAAAAACAGGGCAAGCAAGGCCATACCTTCAACACCAGACACAGGAGCAACTTTCTCCTACATCAATATCATCTCAGCCTATTTGAGAGGAAACTTTCATATTGAGGAGTAATGTTCTTCAACATTCTACCTCAAACCCTAAGAGGATTGCTAGAGAAAATTTTCAAAAACTTCTTTGAGAAACTGGCTGCTGGAGTGTCCACCCTACACTATCGAAGAGTTTGTTCAATGAAGGACACACAACTTTTGACAAACACTGACACACATATGATTTGCAACATTAAAACTTTATGGCTTATGCTCTGTTCTCAAAGAATTTATGTTCAATAAAGATATATTCTGTTTTATTCTATTCTGGCATTTATTAACTCATCTTTTGAATTCCAGTGTTCATTTAAGCTATAGTTAGCCAATCCAAACATTTCGTATCCAACCAACTCTAATGATCTATGCAGTGTAGAAGACAGCGGAACAATACTCCGTTATATCAGATAATGAACATCACGGAATGTGGAACATCACTCTGCAGGGATGGTTTTGAAGTCACAGCTCAATTGTGACTGAAAATACACACCCAAAAACCTCACCACGTCTTTCTACAGTTGGAGGGGAAAGCTACTCGTGGGCTCAATGCTCAACCCATTCTGACCACTATTCGAAACAACAAATATACGTGTCGCTCTGTGGCGCGTGTGTGGTAGAGGGTTAATAGTAGAAACTGATGGATGTTTGGTAGTTTTATGCACACACACACACATACACATGGAAATGCAGTTTGTCAATAACAAAGGAATTAAATTTTTAAAAGGAGTAAAAATTAAAAAAAAAAAAAAATTATGAGTACAACAATATACGTTCCCTCCATTTAACCACCTTGTTTTTCCCTTCATATTAAATACAGTTTTGTTTTAAATTGCAATTTTATTTTGACTATACCTTCTGTGTTATACTATGAGGAGTGGGTGTGATTGTATGTATGCACGTGTATGTGGCTTGTATGCATATTATTCAATGGCAAGTTGTGATCAAAATACATTATTTATCTAGGTATATTTCTATTATTTTAATTGTTTATTTAACGAAGTTGTTTATCTTTTTAATTTTATAAGTACAGTTCTATTGTTTGTTTAGAAAGTTCTCTTTGATGATGGTTTGTAGTTTAAAATGTTACAGTTAAATAAATTTAGGTAGATTTTAGTTTTGGGAAAATGTGACCCAGTATTTTTATGCTAAAATTATTTTTTGCTATTTCAATTTAATTTTTGTTTATTCCTTCATTATTACATTTTTATATCTCAGATCTCCTAACCATAACGGACAGCCTTTACACCATTGTTTATGTAGTGTTTATTATTTTATGTATTGTACTGTATTTGAGTTCAAAATAAAACACTTTTCACTCATTCACTGTGATTACCAACTTGAGACAGAATTTCTTGATGCCATTATCAATAGCCTTCGAATGTTTCCTGAAAGTTATCATTGAAACTGTCATTCATGCCCTTATAAGTGGAGTTATCTCTTCTAACAAGAGTTTAAGCTCTGTAATCCGAGTCAGAGAAGCCTTTGGTCTAACATTGCAAAAAGCACTGATTTTTCCATTAATTTCCTGTAAACATAATACTCTATCTTGGTTGTCGGAGCAAAGTGTCTGCTAATTTTCTGAGACTTTGAATTTGTTTTCTCCTTTGATGATTCTTTGTAAATGGTAGATTTTTGTACTGCTTATTACTAACAGTACTTTGTACTTTAGACTGGCACAAGAAAATTTTGACATAAAGATGTGGAAACCAGATCACAAGGTATTTTGGCCTTTTATCCAAAGGCAACTTGGACTTTCTTATGTAGCTATGCAAGGCTTTGACTTCACAGAGAATAGACTTTGCATCCATATGAGGATTGTGTGGCAAAAATGTTGTTCAGTAAAGCTAGTTCTGTTCTATCAAAAAAGTAATAAGTAAAACATAGATTTACTTTACTATACTAAATCTTTTGTTCAGAGTTGTAATTCATTTTAATATTATAGTAATTACCTCATTTTGATAAACTTAAGGGGAGCACTTCGTAAAAAATCTCAAAAATTACAAATTTTTTTTTTTTTTTTTTTTATTAAAGTTTGGAATTTCCCGATAACAATGGTGGTATTAAATTTTTTTTATGATGACTAGAAGTGTCCGAAATATTTTTTTTTAAATAGGCCTGCAGGCAGTTTCGGGCCTGTAGCAGTCACACTTTGAATGGTGCTGTTATAGTACTACTTCGTTGCAGTCATGTTCATGATTTGGTTGGCAGTGACAGTTTGTTATGTCAACAACTTACACTAACCAACAAAACATCTGTTTTATAACCATTGCTTATAACCTAGGTAGCATACATGTTTTGGTTACTGACATTTCTGTTTTAGAGAGTGAAAATTACGTAAATGATTATGGTTTTTTGTGAGTTTAGTGGAGAGTTCTGAGTATTTTTTGTTATAAGTGTAGTGAATTTTATAATGCCACGTTCAAAGCCTGCTTTCAAGAAACGCGTTTTCAAAGGAAATCAACATAACCCTCCAACTAGTCCTAGGCCTAGTTTCTCAGGATCAAGTAACAATCGAGCGAGGTACCAATACTCCAAATGTGGATAGGCCAAGACCTCAAAGTGCATCTTCTAAGAAGGTCAGTCCTTTTTTGAAACAGTACCAATTGAATGAAATGATGAGTCTGAAAAACTGTATAGTTAATATAGGATTGTTGAATGAGGCTCTTAGTAACGTTTCAGTGTGTAAAAATTGCCATGGCCAACTTGTTTACAAAGTAAAACACATTGTAGGCCTAGCATCAAAAAATTATAGTCAGCTGTTCTGATTGTGAAAACACTATTACTGTGACAAACTCTGAATTAGTCAGGCCTAACACTAATCAGAATGAAGCAAAGTCTGATAGGCCTAACACATTTTATGACCTAAATCTTCGTTTGGTTTATGCTATGCGTAACATAGGCAAAGGTAGAGTGGCTGCGGAGAGAAAATTTGCGCTTTTATGAATCTTACACCTCCGCCTTTGAGATATCATGAACATGAGCATTACTTGGGTTCAATTGCTGAGTTAGTGTGTAAGAAGTCAATGCAAAGTGCTGTGCAAGAAGCTGTATCGGATAATGATGGTTGCAGAGACCTCGCTATAGCTGCTGATGGCTCATGGCAGAAGCGGGGTCACCTTTCACTAAATGGAGTGGTATCAGTGACATCTTTATCAACCGGGTAAGGTCCTAGACATCGAGATTTTATCTAAATATTGCAGATGCACTAATAGACTAAACAAACACGCATGGTGATGGCTGTATCGCAAACTTTGAAGGTTCTAGTGGAGCCATGGAAGTTGCTGGAGCAGTCGCAATTTTTCAGCGCTCGCAGGCATTGTATGAGGCTCGTTACCTTGAATACCTTGGTGATGGAGACAGGCAAGGCGTACTCCAGTGTATGCGAAGCCAAGCCCTATGGTGGATACTGCCATAACAAAGATAGAATGCATAGGCCATGTCCAGAAACGGATGGGATCGAGATTAAAAAATCTAAAAGCTAAGACTAAAACACTCCCTGACGGCTCACGACTTGGCGGCAAGAACAAGCTAACAGATTCTGCCATTATTCAGCTCCAAAAATACTACGGATTGGCAATTAGACGCAACACAAACTCTGTTGAAGACATGAAAAAAGCCATTTGGGCAGAGTTTTTCCATGTGATGTCTTCTAATGAAAGGCCTCAACATGGACTATGTCCAGATGATGAAGAAACCTGGTGTAAGTACCGCAAAGCCGTAAAATCCAATGAAAACTATGATCATGGCAGCCATTTTCACTTGCCTGAAAACCTAATGACATTTATTAAACCTATTTTTCAAGATCTAGCCAATCCAACTCTACTGGGCAAATGTACTAAGGGAAAAACTCAAAATCCCAATGAGTCCCTCAACAATGTCATTTGGACCTACATACCTAAAAGAACATTTGTGGAGATTAAAACTTTGAAATTTGGCATATATGAAGCTGTTACAGCTTTTAATGATGGCTACATTGGGCAAATGCAAAGTATTTCAAGAAATAGGAGTGTCACCAGGGCAGCATTTTATTACAGCAATGAAAAAGCTTGACCGGCGGCGAATTTGGAAGGCAGAGAAAGCTCAAGAAGATATAGAGAAAAAAATTAGACAGAAGAAAAACTTACTAAAAAGAAGTCTGGAGGATGAATATGAGGAGCAGGAAGGAGATCAGCCAGCTATGCACCTGGAACTGTACTGAAAAAGGTAATAAAGCAGTATTTTTTCCGTTTTTTGTGTTTTTCCGAAAGTTGCGGTTTTCAATACAAAAGTACATGTTTCTCAAAAACTACAAATGGTAGGAATATGAAATTTTTTTTTTATGTTTGTAGCACTGTTTTACATATGTGGAACCACTAAAAACATCACATTTCACTGAGTTCAATATTTATATACATACATATACACATATTTATATAGGTTTTTGACAAGCGTTAAAACAAAAATATATAACTTTTAGGGTATATGCCAAAAAAAATTTTTTTTTTTGGTTCCACGTGTTCCCCTAGAAGCCCTCTTTAAATGAAAAAAAGAATTATGAAGATACCTCAAGTAGTTCTTGAGATAAGTGTACCTATGTTAACATTACGAAGATAGGGCGAAGTGCTCCCCTTAAAATGTTGCGAACTTTATTATTGTCAGAGTTAATCAATATAACATGTGTTTAATAATTGTCTGTAATATATTTATAATCACTGTTTCCTTCATTTGCTGATCAATAGCGCACAACCACCAAGTTTCAAGTTGCAACAGATTTTAGCATTGCATGCAATACCTTCTCATAGACTGATACATAATCAAAGTCCAGGATTATGCACAATTATGCAATCACAAAGACAAAGACAAAATTATCTTTATTGACATGGACATAGAGTACAGTCATGGCGTCAAGAGTTTTTTAGCTTGAGGTACATGGTCATTCAATGAGAAGGTCTCCCCATCTGCAGGCATTCTTCAACAGAGTAGAACTCCCTCTCCATTAGCCACTCAAGAAGAGATCCTTTAAAATTCTTGTTGCTTCTTTGTGATTTCAGCTTTGATGGAAGGATGTTGAATAGCCTTGCCCCGATATAGGAAGGCTTTTTTTCGTAGGCAGTCAGGTGGTGTGCAGGGAGTCTATAGTTAACTCTATTCCTGGTATTATAGGAATGGGTCTCCAAGAATTGGTCAAGTCCTTTGTGAACTGCATATATTATTACTTCGCTGATATACAGGTTGGCCGCTGTCTGCAGCTTCAGTCTCTTAAACACCCCTCTGCAGGAATCTCGAAAGCCCAATTCAGCTATTATTCTGATGGCCTTTTTTTGCAAGAGCAGTACCCTTTGTAGATTTCTTTGAGATGAAAACCCCCATATAGTCAGTCCATAGCGCATTAACGACTCAAATAGCGCAAAGTAAGCTGTTCTTGAGGTTTCTGTGTCGCTGATGTGTTTGAGTCGCTTAATGATGTATAGGGCAGTGCTAAGTTTTTTGCTCAATTGGTCTACATGAGCTTTCCAATTGAGATCACTGTCTAGGGTTATCCCAAGGTATTTGGCCTCATTAGATGTTGAGACATTGGGTAGCTCGAGAGCACTCCTTCTTTGTGGGCCAAAAAAAAGCTGTTGCGTTTTTTTCTTCATTCAGTACAAGATCATTTTCCTGACTGTACTGTTTTACTATACTTGCAGCAATGTAGGCATTAATTTCCAGATCTTTAACATTCTTGTGTGAAACCATGAGGGCAGTGTCATCAGTATAGAGGAATACTTCACAGTGGTCCTGTAGCGTCGAAATGATGTCATTTGTGTATAAAATAAATAGTACAGGGCCAAGCACAGACCCCTGCGGAACTCCTCTCGTTATCTGTGTTTGTGTGGATCTAAATTTATGAGATGTCTTGTTGACCACTTGAGTTATTTCAGTCATTTGTGTCCTTCCGCTGAGATAGCTCTGGAGCCACTGATGCGCTGCATCTCTTATTCCTAGTGTGTGTAGTTTATCAAGAAGGTGTTTGTGGCTCAGGCTATCAAAAGCTTTACTAAAATCAAGTAAGATTCCTGTTGTTGTGGCCCCTCTTCAGCTGCATCAATGATAGTCTCGACTAGTTCAGTTATGGCTGTGGTGGTGGACTTGCCTTTTCTAAACCCATGTTGCCGACTGGTTAAAAGATTGTTGTTTTCTAGATGAGTAAGTAATCTTGTGAGTACTATTTTCTCAAAAATTTTTGATAGGGTGCAGATGAGAGATATAGGTCTGTAGTTGCTGGCCAGGGAAGTGGGTCCTTTCTTGTACTTTGGATAAATTAACGAGTTTTTTAGGAGAGAGGGGAAGACGCCTTGTTGGAAAGATTTGTTTATTACATCAGCTATAGGAGTTAGCACTTCATTTTTGCAATGTTTGAAGACTGTTGATGGGAGCTCATCTGTTCCAGAAGACAGTCCTGATTTCAAGTATGTTATTGTTTTGTGTACTTCTATTCTACTTGTTGGTCTAAAGCCCTCTTGAAAAGACCTGAATTCACTCTCATGGATTGTTGGCAGTTTTTTTAAAATTGCCTGCTGGGAGTTTGACAGAGCTTGTTCTGCAGTATTAGCAAAGAAGTGATTCATGTATTCAGCTATTTGTTGAGGGTCTGTTATTGTTAAGTCTTCTGTGTTAATGGATGTTATATAATTTTTTTGAGATTTGTTGCTGAAACGGTTATTATTTATTACTTGCCAGACTGCTCTGGTCTGGTTCTCTGCATTTGCAATGTAGTGTATTGCTGCTTCCTTTTTAAAATATTTCAGTCGGAGATCATATTCTTTTTTTCTTTCATTGGCTTGTTTTTTATTTTCCTCAGTGCTCATCAAGATTGATTTATTAAGAGCTGCAGTATATGCTCCTTTCAGTCTCATCAGTTCACGTTCCTGTTCTTGGTTTGTGTTGACTTTTTTTTTTTTAGATCTTGACTGTACGGTGGGACATGCTATGTCCAATGCTTCTCTCATAATCTTGTTGAATTCTGTGTATGCCTGGTCTGCATCTCGTGTATTTAAGACAGTTTCCCAAGTTTCACGCACTAGAATATTTTTGAGGTTTTCCAGGTTACGTGCATTGAAAAACCTTCGAGATATTCTTGGCATTACAGCCTTATCAAGTTCCAGGTTTATTTTGCATATCTGACCGGTGTGGTCTGATAGGCTTGTGTGAAGCACTGCAGTTTCAACTTCTGATAGCATCAGGTTTGTTGCAATTATGTCTATTGATGTTGCTGAATAAGCAGTGATCCTTGTTGGTGGTAGAGGGATCCTGATGATACCATGACTCATAAGAACTTCATTCAGAAGTTTATTGTCATCTCCGTCAGCCAGGCAGTCCACATTTATGTCTCCAGTTATGATAATTGGATTTTTCCAGGTAGGGATGTCGTCAAGTATGTTATACAAGTTATCAAGGGCCTTTTCGAGATAATGGTGAGCGGGAGGCCTATATATACCCAGGATGTATAGTTCAGAGTTTTTTATTTTGATTTTTATTAGCTGCGTTTCACAGACAAGTTCTATTTGTTTCCCTGTGATGTCAATACAGGAAATTTCGTTGCCTAAGTTTTTTTTGGCATAAATTGCAACTCCACCTTTCCTATGTTCAAGTCTTGAGAACCCCCCTACATACTCGTAATTATCAAGCCGGGTGTTTATTAGTTTGTCCTTAGAAAGACCATGGTCTGTGAGTACAACCATGGTTGGGTTGGCGAGTTTGAGTTCGTGGTTTAGTCTGTCAATTTTACTCCCGAGGCCATTAATATTTTGGTGGAAAATTGTGAACTTGGCTGGTTGCGGCAAGGGCATTTTCTTAGGTTTGGCTATGTTGTTGCTAGTCGCTTGGTTGTTGGCACTAAAAAAGAAGTTTGGCTGGCATCTGTAATTTTTTCAGTTGAGAGTTTCACATCCCTTTGATAAACCTCTTTTAAGGGTTTATTTGGGTGAAGTCTGGTTCTAGGGATATTTAGATTTTTAGATAGGGATGATTCACTTAGTACTTGTTTAATGCTTCTGTCATAGAACGTTTGTAATGATTCAGAGGGGTCTCGCCTGACTGCTGTGATTGGGGGAGATATTGTGACTTTAAACTTATTTTTATGTAGTGTAGGTCTGGTTTCAAGCAGGAGTGATTGCTCTCTCTGTTGCTGTGGTTGACTATCTGTTTATTTCGCATTTCCTCTCTGTATTTTCGTGCCTGCAATGAGATGCTGAAGTAGTTTTTCCCATGTTTAACCTGTCTGTGTTTGTTTTCAGGTGTTAAAGAGGAGGCAGTATAGGGTTTTAAGACAGATTTATTAAGCTTTTTCATTTTTGGTTTGGGGGTATCAGAGGGATGAGCTTGATCTTTCATGTCTTTAATCAAGCTTTCTATTTGACCTTGCCTTATTTTTATTTGGGCTATGTCCCAAATTACAGTGGAGTTTGATAGCTGTATGATATTTTCTATATTGTCTTGTCCTGATTTCAGTTTGGCTAGTTCTGTCAGTAAGAATTTATTTGAGGCCAATTGCAGTGCATTTTGGGCCGAGTCAGCCGGTGACTCTGAGTTATAAGTTTGCGTTTCTGTGTTCTTGACATTTTTTTGGCTGTCTAATTTATCTGTTACCATATACTTGTTTGTCTTAAGTTGTGTCATTTCCTCTTGCAGATGCTTTATTTTTTCTTCATATTTATGAATTATTTCTCCATTTTTCTTGTCATGATCTTCAAAAGTCCTTGTTAGTTCTTCTCGCAGTTTAAACTCTTTTTCCAGTTGTCGGTCAGTTTCGTTCACGGTTTCAAGAAGACTCAGGTTTCGTTGCAGTATAGTTTCCTTCTCTTCTTCCAATTTTTCAATTTGAGCTTCATAGTACACATTGCTAGTATTTTTTATTTGGTTAATTTCTGTAGTTAGTTTTAGGTTTTCCAATTTTATCTGTTCCAGGCTTTGTTTAAGTTTCTCATTTTCCACCAGTAGGGCATTCCCTACTTCAGCAGCCAGAGTGAGAGAGGTTTCAAGATCTGGTTCTTGTTGATTTTGTAGATTTTTTATTTTTTTCTTCAACATGTTGCATACTCTGGCTTTGTGGGGTGGCTGTACAGGTGGGGCATTTCCATTTCTCTATTTCCTCAATTTTCAGTTGTTTTAAACATCTTGTCTGCCACATTAAGGCATTTTGAGTGGAACCATTTATTACAGGGGCCTGTACAGAGGAGTGCTTTGTATCTTACACTGGTGGCACAAGCTCCACAGGGGTATTTATTAGGCATAGCCCCTGCAATAATTATCTGTTATATAATCAATTAAACAGACAGTAGTATAAATGTTCCTCTTTATGGAATTTATGGTATGGTATTTTGGTTCTTGATAAATAAAATTAAAAATATAATAATATAATAAATAGTGTATTTCTTTTTTCTATAGCAAAAAGTTTACTAGGGTCCAGGTGGATTTGAAATAGGGATCATGCTGCCAGTAGGCAGTGGCTCTATCCAATCAGGTAACACATTGTACTCTCCAGATCTGACCTGCCAATTTCAGGATCACCATCTGGTGGAAATAGGATTGATCCTATTCTCACTAAGGATCAACCATGAACCAAACAGTAATCCTTATAATAACAAAGTACGTATTTTGTAGCGTACATGCTCGTGATCATTCCATTCAAATTTCTCAGTTATAATCCTTAAATATACATAAGTGTACCAGAGCACATAGGCAACATTCCAAAACTGTAACAGAATTCTATTTTCCAGAGGCTTGCGGGTGGTGAATTCATAGGATTCAACAACTCTGTGTTTCTGGCTGAGAAAGCTGCAGGGGACCGCAACTACGCCCTCGGGTTCTACTTGAGGGAACACAAGTGTTATCCCAAGGGGACTGATCTCAGACAGCTGATTGACTTCTTCCATCAAGTGAATAAGATTGTTTCATTTTAACTAACAAAATCTGATCAAGTAATATTTGTATTAAGTAACATGGTTATGAAGGAATATAGATTTAATCAAACACAAAAAACTATTTATACGAGTAGTTTACCATAAATACTATAACGTTACTGTAAGTGCAAAAGGTCGTATGTAAAACTAGTGTACTTTACAGGAGAGAGAAAAAACTGATTGGTTTTGATGTAGTATGCATTTTTTTCAAAATAGTTACATTTTTTCAGCTATTAAATCAAAAAGTTTAAAAATGTATAAAGTTTATACAAATTTAATCATTAATAACCAATTTGCTCTTACATATGACATTTTACAATTTATTGTTTTGTCATAACTCAACATACGACATTTTTCAACTAGACATTCAACTTTTTGCACTGAACTATTAAGAAAATAAATAGACATAAGACTTTTTAAAAGATTTATTCTTTCATAAATCATTAATTTTACAATGTATTGTAACACTTTTGTAAACTATACTAAAAAGTAAACTGCAAGGACAAATTTTTGCTTAGTTTCCATGACTCAGGTTATCATAAAATAAGTGATAGTCCTCTTCAAGGCATGCTTTTAACTCCTGCAAATCTTTAAACTTCCTTTCCTGAATAGAAAGAGGCTTTGTATAGAGTGGCCTTATTTCATTGTACACTTCACGTATTGGTTTAGGACGCTTAGGCAGCTCAGTCCAATCTTCAGAAAACATTAATTTGAACCAAATGTGGCCATCTGGCTTGTACCTAAGACATCTTAGATCAGTGACGTACGGATCTCCCTTTTTGGATCCGGGCCGGATACTTTTATAATATCCTTCAGAATAACAAAAGAAGTCTCTGAAAGACAGGCTTTCCACATTGTACGGACTTGGACTTGTCCTTGCCTCTCGGATGGCTCTAACATAATCAGCAGGCACATAATGTTCTTTATGCATAATCTTTTTCTCTATTTTGCTGTGCATGGCGTCAACCTCCATTTTGAGTATGCCCTACTTCCAAATATTTTTGGTAAACTGTAACACCACTCTGTATTGCAAAGTAAAGTAAAGCATTTGAAACAGTTTCGCACCTGTTTTGGTAGGCGCAGCCATCGCTCCAAATAATTATTTCAGTGGCACTTGGTTTCTTTTCTAATTCTTTTCTTAAAAATCTCACTATCATTGATGCAAAAATATCACTGTCAACACCTCCGTTTCCCTCATGCCAGACGTAGCATGTCCCCTCATGATTTTCCAAATTATAAGCTGTCCAGTTGTGAACCTTCAGTTTGGTTTTATAATACGCTGTTGACGCTTTTATATTTGGACAAGTTAGAACTTTTTGCACGTCTACAGCATAGACCAATACTTCACTTGAGTTTTCAGCTCTTTTTTTGTCATCTTCCTTTTCATTCCTTGCTTCAACTTTCCTCTTTTGGTGGTCATTGTATTCTTCGATTGTAACTTTCCCCAATTTGTATTTTAAGCAAGTCTCGCATTGGTCTTTTTTTGGAATAAAAAACCCTATGTTCTTGGTGTAAAACACGATATGAAAAAGAGCCCTTGATGCTGGTTGAAGATGCTTTTCTTGGCAGAAACGTAGATATTCTCTGTAAAGTTGGCTCTTACTTTCCCACATTGGTTCAAAATAAATTTTACTTGTTTTAACACGGCAATAGTGCGATTCCATTTTTGGTAAAGCATCTAAGAACCCATGTATTCCCATCCTTTTCTCAGTGTCATCATTATGTGATGCCTGAAGATTAGGTTCAGGATCGTTTGTTTGTGTGTTTACAATGTTTACTTTCATGGTTTTCTCCACAAACAGGTAAGTCCAGAGGTGATTTCATTACCCAAGAACGCACTGATTTTTCGCCTAAAGAGAATGTATTTAAAAACATTTTCTTACATACTCGCAATCTTTCATCTCCAACCTTTAGATAGTACATAAAAGACGTATTTTTTCGCGAGTTCCCTGGAACAGAAGAACTACGCCGAAAATTTGGTGTTGACTTCTCCACCAAAGATACTATTGTTGCTTTTTTGGCCTCCCAACTTTCAATACCTTTCCAAAAGTTTGTAAACAGTCTAAATCTATCAGGTTCACTCACTTTTTCACATTTAAAGTGCCTCACATTATTGCAACTGCACCGGCCTTTTAGTTTTCTTTCTTCTCTTTCAACGGATAGTTTATACTTACCAGTATCTTGTTTTTTTAAGGCCTAAATACTTTTCACCACGTCTTCTTTTTCCTGCATGTAAGTTTTCTCTCCCAATCACTTGAGTTTACATTTTCCCCCTTTCTTCTTTTATTTGTATCCAAAGGCACAGATTCTACCTCTTCAAGACCAGCCCCCTGAGTTCCTTCTTGTGCAAGAATTAAATCAGTTTCATGCGGTTTATTTTTTTCTTGATTCAGTTTTGGCTTCTTATTAGTTTTGGCTTCCTGTGTAACATTTCTTTTTACTGACAGTTTTTGTCTCTTAGAGGCATTATCATTATCTTCATCACTTGAGCTTGATAAAGGTTGGTATTCTTCTGAGTCTGAATCTGAAGAAAACAACGATTCATAAATCGTGCTTTCATTAATATTGTCTAACATTTTCTTCATTTTTTCTCTGCTTTTTTCCTTAGTGGCTCTAAAAGGCCTTTTAGCAGTCACCGGAGTATCTTGATCGGTAGAGGTAAAATGTAATTTTTCAAAGTCCACCCTTTCTACAACAACAGGCAGTGATGTAATGCTAGCAAGAGGTGAATTATATTTTGAGGAATGTGCACAGGCTAAGTTGGTTTTATCAACAGCAGGTGAATCTAAATCCAAGCCTGCAGAAATAGGCAAGTTCTCTGGCTCATGAGCCATTTCAGGAATAGGGATACGTAGTTTTTCGATCTCAGCATCAGCTTCGACTTCCTGGACATCGTTATCAGGTGTGTTTCTGTTTTGGATATCAGATTCAGGAAAGTTCCTTGCAGAGAGTACTCTCCTGAAAAAAAAAACTACACTGAAGAAAATTTATTTACTTTTGCCTGTTCAGTTAAACTACATAAGTTACTAGTTTAAGTTTTAATTTTAATGTAGTTTCCAAATTCGGGAAGCTTTTTATCTCTTTAAATGTATTCCTATTTTACATTGTTGTTGACTTCAATAACATAACTAGGTAATTGGTGTAAATAAGAAAATTTTCAGCTGACAGAAAATTAATACTAACTCATTAGTAATATTAGCAATAGGCCTAGGTAGTTCCACTTCATTGGTTTCACCAGTAGGTAAGTTGCCTTTGTAGTCCTCTGAAGCAGATAGTTTGCCTTCTTGTACATTGTTTACAGCAACAGAGAAGTCCGATTGTGGTGTTCTGAAACACAACCAAACCACAATAATAAAATGTTATAATATTGTATATTTTAAACAGTTATATTGAAAAGGTACCATACTCACTTATAAACTTGTTCAAGAGCAGGTAGGCTCTGTTCCGATTTTCCTGTCACCAAGGCAACCAACAGTTTCCCCTTGGCAGCATTCTTCTGAAACATGAACAAGATTAGATGTTTCTCATAAATTATTTTTATTAGCCTATTATAATTAAATAGGATCTTATACCTTTTAAAATGTTTTTATTAACCAAAACATCAGTAAACCTAACACCTAACCTTTGAATATAGCTTCAAAAACTTATATATTATGTAGTAGGGTCTAATCAGTCAATCTTAATCACACTAAAAATCATCCTTTTGGAAATGTGGACCTTTAATATGTTCCAAGTGTTGAAATTCATTTACAATCTATCAAATAACACAAACTGCAAAAAGTCGTATGTTCAAATTCTGCTCAATGCCAATGGTCATTTTACATTAATGAAACATACGACTTTTTGCAGAACACACAAAAACTTAAAAATAACTATATAAATCCATGCATTACCTATAATGTAAAACTGTATATTGCGTATTATGGTATTATATAACAAGATTAGAACCTAATAAAACCTGTACAAACTATTTTGTGCTTAAAACTCACTGAAAAAACATAACCTAAAAATGCTTACCTTATTTAAGCTGATGTTTCGTCTAGTTTTCACTCAATATAAACAATCAAAACAAACAAAATAACATTTAAAACTCGTTAAAACTGAATTATTGAAATAAAACTCTATTTTAATATCGAACAGAAGTGAAAGAACGAAGTTATTCTAATCAGAACTGCACTGTTAGCCTTGTAACAACATAAGACTTTTTGCTGTAACAAAAATCAGCTGCATAAACATACAACCTTTTGATAATTCAATATAACTTCTGTATAATCAGCTGATGACATAAGATATTTTGCTAGCAATTGCAGAATATAAAATGCTATGTTTATCACCAATAAAAAAAAAATCACAATTTTTGACATACGACCTTTTGCACTTACAGTAACGATAAATGCCTTGCTTTGCTGGATTCAGCTTCTAGTATAATAATTTTTTTAATTACTGATGTGAACATTTGCATGATTTCTGACTATTTATAACACTTGATGTATGTATACAACAGTGTTGCTCCTTGGAGGGAAATTGCAACAGTTTGTCTGTGATCGCTGCCACATTCGCTAATGGAGGAGTCTGTCCTTTAACCGGAGACAGGATCCTTGAGCCTGATGCTATCAGAGATGTGCTCTCTCTCATGCACAGTTGTGGCATGTACGAGTACTCAGGCCAATTCGCCTTCAAGGTAAACAGAATCAGTGGCCAGTTGTCTTGTATTTTTATATAGTTCTTAATTTTATACTTTATATAAAATATATTTGTTTCTTTTATTCACAATTCCATAAACTTCCTGTTTTCTGATTTAGGAAAAGTGACATGACCAAATTTTTTATTTATATTATATATTCATCTGTCTTATAATCTATTTTGTGTGCAGAAGTAATGTTACAACTTCCAGGTGAGTGAAAAGTAACTAGTTATTATAAAACTGTCATAAAATCTGTTAGCTGATGACCACAGACTCTGTGTAAGACATAAGAAATGGCCGCCCATGCACATAAAGATCGGAGGAAAATTTGGTAACAGTTCAGGAAATGTTTACTGGTAGTCCAAAAAAATTAAGACGTCAAGCAGCTCGTTAAAGTGAACTAAAACAAGACATACTGTACATAGTGTTACATAAGGGACCAAATTTTTGCCCATGGAAACATCATTATGTACAAGAGTTGAAATTAGAAGACTATGACCAAAGAATGGAATTTTGGAGAATTAATGCTGGGTTGGCATGAAGATTGGCCACAACTGTTTGGAAATATCTTGTGGAGTGACGAGGCCAGGTTCCATATTGGTGGTATTGTCAATCGCCATAACTGCCATTACTGTGAACCACGTGATATAAATCCTGACATAACAGTTGAAAAGTTGCAAACTCACCCCAAAGTGACCGTTTGGTGAGGAATTACTGCAATAAAGTTCATTGGTCCATATCTTCTGTGTGACACCATGAATGCTGATCGCTATCCTCAGATGCTTCGAGAATATGTGTGGCCTACGATATCACAATGGGAAAACATTAATGAACTCATTTTTATGCAAGATGGTGCGCCACCCCACTTTGCAATATTTGTTCACGAGTGATTGAACCAAACATTTTCTGAGCATTGACTGGGATGGCATGGACCACTCAAATGGCCTGCAAGAAGTACAGATCTTACTCCATGTGATTTTTTTGTGAGGCTACGCCAAGGAGGTATAAAAGTCCAAACCTCGTATGTTGGAGGAATTGGAAAACAGAATTCAAGAGGTTATTACCAACATCCCAATTGACTTCCTTCAGAAAAGTGTAAACCGTAGCTGTGTGTGTGTATCCCTGGCTATTTGAGGAAGTTAGTTCACAATACTGGTGCCTACGTTGAGATTTAACTTATTCCTATGTTTTCTTATGTAGCGAAACAAATGTCCTTGGTTTCATAATAAATCAGGATCATTATTAAATCATTTATAACAGTTTTATAATACCTAGTTACTTTTCACCCACCCAGTATTCTTATGGCACCTATCTGCTTCGGAGCGTGTATGTACATTTTGTTAGATAACAATTTATAAATAATTATACAGCCAAGTGAAGAGATTTTGTATCCATTTCACATTATTTCCTCTGTGAGAAAAATATTTGTAAGGTATCAAAAAGATTTTGTGAAACTGAGTCAAATTTCATGTAAAACTTTGAATAAAACTGACGACATAGCATGTATTAAGTACCATTTTAAATTTAATAAACTATCTGAACAATGTAAAAATGTAATAGTTATGTAAATATTTATTTTAGACAACATATTTCAGTTAGTTATACGAGGACAAAATTTTAAACAATATATCATAGGGTTTGACTTTGAGTATTATATATAAATTTAATAATAATGTATAAATTAACAAAATGGCCTTTTTGAATTTAAAATTAGAAAAGAACATCTGTTTTACTTACATTAATAGCAACACTTTGTTATGGTTATACACTTATACATCTCCTCCAATGCAGTAATGTAAGTTCTTGAATTAGAACATGTATCTTATTGAAGAGTGGATTTAACATGAGGGTCACAGCTGGGGAATCTGGGGTTTATGGGATGAGAGCTCTGTGCCCTCCCCCAGAAAAATGTAAAAAATACACATCTTAAAACACATTTCTATGCATTTTGGAGCCTAACATTTATGTTTATACAAAACAAAAGCTAAAAAATATGTACTTGGGAAACATTCGGCAAGGCGTCTTGACCTCTATGACCCACCCCCCTTACATCTATATCCCTCAATTAGTATTTAAAAATATTAATTAATGACCACTCTAAAGCTGCATTCTATAGTATTATTCTTCATCAGGTTAGTTATGAATTAGACTTGATAAAATTGTGATTTGCTTTTGTATTTCACAATTGGTTGACATTTTACAGGTTGGCCTGCCATCTAAGTCTGCAGCCCCAGGCACGATGATGGTGGTGATCCCCAATGTGATGGGGATCTGTACATGGTCGCCACCTCTTGATAAATGGAACAACAGTTGCCGGGGTGTACAGTTTTTTGAGGTAAACAAAAATTGATTTAGAGCCTCATTTGCAGTAAAGTTTATACTTTAGAGAATGTAGGCTCATTAAAATTTAGTGATTTCAAAGAAAGTAAAAATAAAAAAATAAAATATGAGTGTTCTTTGTTTGAAGTTTGTTTTTGACGATGGAAGGACTATGAAGGAAACAAGATTTTTCCGGATCGATTATTGGTACAAAAAATCATTTCAGAAATCGATCGCAAATGCCCAGAAAAATTAGTGTTCTTTGAGATTTCATTAAATATCAGATCTAGAATGGAATAATTACTATTTTTAACCATGAGCTTCAGTAGCGTTAATTTTAATTACATTTTTAAACTGAGAATGCTATAGACATGTTATCAAAAGTTTTTAGAATTATATTTAAGGATTCACACATCATAATTTACATTTTAAAGTTCATTACTTGTTTGCAGGAAATTGTAAAAATATTCAGCTTCCACCACTATGACAATCCTAAACATGCTAGAGGAAAGAAAGATCCTTGCAAGGAAAGATTTGCTTCAAGAGGGCTGAGTATAGTTAATCTACTTTATTCAGCTGCTCGGGGAGATATTGCAGCATTAAGGAGGTAGGTAATTGAATTTCTGAGTGTTCAAAATATAATTTGAGAATGAAAGTCTAGGGATAATAATAAAGTATAAATTAATATCCTCAAAGAGATAGATAAATTATTTCTTATTAGGTCTAAACGCTTGTTAAAAATGTATTCCATCGTATACTCTCTGAAAAAAGTAGTCTATATATTTAAGGAAATTTATTTTGACTTTAATAACACCCAAGGTCAATTTCCTTCTTACAGCTCTCACAGAAGATTTTAGTTTTGATTAGTATTTTTAAGAATGATGAGTGGTCTAAGTTTTCAACTGATGTAACTCTGCAGGCACAAGGTGTCAGGGATGGACATGAGTCAGACAGATTACGACAAGCGGACAGCTCTACACCTGGCAGCTGCTGAGGGTCATCTCCCCTGTGTCTCCTTCCTCATCGACCAGTGTAAACTGCCCCTCAACTGTAAAGACAGGTACTCTACTATGTTTCTTCATTTAATACTTAGCACAAGGTGTCAGGGATGTACATGAGTCAGACAGATTATGACAAGCGGACAGCTCTACACCTGGCAGCTGTTGAGGGTCATCTCCCCTGTGTCTCCTTCCTCATCGACCAGTGTAAACTGCCCCTCAACTGTAAAGACAGGTACTCTACTATGTTACTTCACTTAATACTAGGCACAAGGTGTCAGGGATGGACATGAGTGAGACAGATTATAATAAGCGGACATCTCTGCACCTGGCAGCTGTTGAGGGTCATCTCCCCTGTGTCTCCTTCCTCATCGACCAGTGTAAACTGCCCCTCATCTGTAATGACAGGTACTCTACTACGTTACTTCACTTAATACTAGGCACAAGGTGTCAGGGATGGACATGAGTGAGACAGATTATAATAAGCGGACATCTCTACACCTGGCAGCTGTTGAGGGTCATCTCCCCTGTGTCTCCTTCCTCATCGACCAGTGTAAACTGCCCCTCATCTGTAATGACAGGTACTCTACTACGTTACTTCACTTAATATTAGGCACAAGGTGTCAGGGATGGACATGAGTCAGACAGATTACGACAAGCGGACAGCTCTACACCTGGCAGCTGCTGAGGGTCATCTCCCCTGTGTCTCCTTCCTCATCGACCAGTGTAAACTGCCCCTCAACTGTAAAGACAGGTACTCTACTATGTTTCTTCATTTAATACTTAGCACAAGGTGTCAGGGATGTACATGAGTCAGACAGATTATGACAAGCGGACAGCTCTACACCTGGCAGCTGTTGAGGGTCATCTCCCCTGTGTCTCCTTCCTCATCAACCAGTGTAAACTGCCCCTCAACTGTAAAGACAGGTACTCTACTATGTTACTTCACTGAATACTAGGCACAAGGTGTCAGGGATGGACATGAGTGAGACAGATTATAATAAGCGGACATCTCTACACCTGGCAGCTGTTGAGGGTCATCTCCCCTGTGTCTCCTTCCTTATTGACCAGTGTAAACTGCCCCTCTACTGTAAAGACAGGTACTCTACTATGTTACTTCACTTAATACTAGGCACAAGGTGTCAGGGATGGACATGAGTGAGACAGATTATAATAAGCGGATATCTCTGCACCTGGCAGCTGTTGAGGGTCATCTCCTCTGTGTCTCCTTTCCTCATCGACCAGTGTAAACTGCCCCTCAACTGTAAAGACAGGTACTCTACTATGTTACTTCACTTAATACTAGGTATAAGTTCACCACAGCATGAGTAATGTAACAAGCGCTGAAATTGCTAGCAACATTTCAACGCTATGGTTCATTTTATTCTTAAGATTGTTGTGGACAGATTGACAGACAGACAATCATCAATAAAAGATATGTTTACATGCCCCAGCAAACAAAAGAGAAATTGTGGCATCCTGATTAGGGATAGGCTTCATGCACCATCAGAACTCACATACATCTATGTGGAAATGAAGTTTCATGCTAAGTGTATGGTTCAAATCTTTCTTGAGATAACCTGCAACATGATGCTTTCACATTTTTGTAAATTTAATGAGGTTTCAGAGCATTTTTCAAATAATAACAGTTCCTGTGAACTATGGAGGGTACTACAATGCATGAGTCCTCAGCAATAATATCTTTTAACTGACTTTTTTTACTCCATGAAAGGGAATATCAGATGTTAAAGTCTAATAAGATTGCAATCACTATGTTTATAAGTGCAATAAAATAAAATACAATAAGCATACTTTATTCATTATGTTATAATTACTATGTGAAGTTCAAAAAGCAATTTTGAGTTGTCAATGTCTTGAATTTTGCTGATTTAATTGTTTGCACAACAATAAATCACAACTGTATTGTTCTGTAGACTCTTCTAACTGTTAAGTTTACAAAGTAAAACTTTCATTGTGATTTATTTAGGAATTTGAGCAACCAACGAAATATTGGTGAAACCTCCAAAAAGGATCAATCATAATCAGTATATCTGTTATGGTTTATACAAAAAAAAAGAAGTCGCAGTGATGTACTTGGGAAATGTTGTCAATCATGAGCCATTGTGAGAGGCTGTAGCCCCAATAGCCCTTTTTGATTATGTCACTGAAAGGATTTAGTAAAAGAGCTACAATGGCATTTACCAGAGTTTTCTTGTAATCCTTCCAATCTTCACTTCAACTTGCAAGTCACTAATTAGCTTCATGTTCTTGGCCTTTGTAGTGTCTGTCTGTATCCTCATGCTGCAATCAAAACACTGGAATCGGACTAAAGAGTAACAGATGTTTTTGGAGAATATCTACCTATTTTTGTGAGTCATAAAAGGGGATGACATCATTTCTCTTATGAGGGTTAGACGTTTCTTCGCTGTGAACTCTTTGAACATGCTTTTAGACAACATGTACAAGCACAAACTCACCTTTTGGGAAAAATCAGTCTAGCAATCATTCTTACCCAGCACTAAAAGCCATATGTTTAAAAGTGTGCTAGCACTGATTGAATAGCAGAAGTCAGTAATATCAGCATATATTGGTAATCATAACGATGAACATTAATAATAATAATCATTTTAATATACTGACAACATTAAGTTGTGTATCCAATGTCATTGATAAATGATAGTGTCAATGGCCAAATGGTCTAAGACGTCGAACTTTGGATCTGAGTTAGAGATAGCGCAGGTTAAAATCCTGTCAGTGACCATCTTTTATCAGTACCATCGACCTTGTACTGTATCGACTCTACCCCTTATTCTGTTTGATAAGATTCTCACACAGGCCAGTGGCCAATGAGGACAAGCAGGATAAGGCTTAAATGAGAATTAGCCTTTAATATATCAGATATATATCTCTGATTTTTAATTTGGTTATTTATACTATGCTGAGTGAATTTATCATCCATTCATTTTTAATTGTGTCACAATTTTAAATGATTTATCATTGGTTTTTAATTTAATAAATTCTGGGAATTTGTTGTATAATCTGAGTCCTGCTTGTGATGGAAGATAAACTTAAGTCTGTTTTGCTGAAGTCTACAGATTTGATTACATTGTGTGGTGACATAGACTTAGTGATATATCATTATGTTGCTGTGATAGTGCTGAAAGATTATTTTGAGTTGAGGACGTATCCTCTTTGGGAGCCACGGCTTGAAAAATTTAGTAAGTAAAAAAGTAAGCATTATTGATCTAGAAACATTCCACAAGTTTCATACTTTTATTTACAACCATTACAAAATTAGTAGGAAAGTAAAAGGGAGACATTATTATCTTATTTAGTTAAAGTACAACAGTATATATCGCTAACCAGCACAGGGGCTATATATATACATATATGAAAGTTCTTCTATTGTAGTCATATATCTATTGTTGAAATTCTGTAAATTTTATTTACTTTTTGCTTTCTCTCAGAGAAATGTTTTGTATAGAATCTAAGATATTATTTAAATTTCAATTGTACATTATATCAAACTCTTTTATTAAAATAACCATTCTAAAATACTTGTTTTAGGTGGGGAAAGACACCACTTGATGAGGCTAGGACATTTGGCAGGCAAAACGTTGCAGAATATTTGGACAAAAGGAATGCTTTGTTAAATGCACCAGAGAGTCAAGGATCAAGTGAAGGTAGTTCAGATGAGGAAGAAAGTTCAGCAGCTGAGAATGAAGTGAAAACTGAAGAAAATAAATAAACAGAGATCTTCTTTTAGCACTGACTATTTCTTTCTTTTTTAATAACATAAATATACCATGTAGCACTGATGAAGTTACCTGAACCTCAGTTTCCTAAACACGTAAATGAAACTCCTTATTTCTTCTTCATAATTTAGGAACAAGTTACTCATGATCCTAGCCCTGGTACCTTACTCAGTTACAGAGTAAACTCTCCTTCTAAAAACTGCTACTTACACTATGGCTTTTATTAGAAGGTGCTATAAGTAGTTTTAGAGATCACAATAATAGCAAATTGTCTTCAAAATTTTGATCTCTTAGTACATCAGAACTGTTATATTTGGCCCTACAATTCCTGAATTAACTTTAACTTTTCCATATGAACAAGACATTTTTCTGGGGAATCTTCTATATCATTTCAAGAATTTCTTGATTTTGGTGATATGGTTTTAAGAATACAAAACTATCATTTTCTATACATGTAGTACAAAAATTATCCAAAAATATAAAAATATGAAAACATATTAAAAGGCTGGGAGTGCTGTGGCCGAGGAGTCTAAGACGTCTGATTTTGAATCTGAGTTAGAGATAGAACAGATTTAGATCCTGTCTGTGATTGTAGCACTTTTTATCAGCACCATCGACTCTTGTGTTGTATCAACTCTACCCCTTATTCTGTTTGATAAGATGAGACGTTTGTGGCTCATGAGGATGAGCAGAATAAGACTTTATAAGGGATCTATGTAAAAAATGCTAAAAAGTCAGTAACAAAGAAGCTCAAATTGAACTCTTCATAAAACATAATTCACTGACGCTTTTAGTGGTTTTTTTCAATGTTTGTAATAAAACTTTGGTTTCCACTGAAATAAAGCCTATTACCATATAGTATATACATTTCTAGAAGTTTTGTATGCCCAAACGCCTTCTACCTGTATTGAGTAAAAATATCAAGGATTAAAGGAAACAGATTCAATTATAAAGAAATGAATGTAGGCCTAGAGTTATTTGAGATGTGTAAATAACAAAAACACTTTACACTTAAGATAATAATTTTATTTCTTTCAATTCTTTACAGTATCTTATATAATTGTCACTACATGTACTTTAAATTAACTGTGATACATTTTAATCTAACTATATTTATGCAGCATATGCTTATTGCACTTAAAATAACTTGTGTGTCATTGACACACATATAAAAAAAGTCACAACAAATCTACAACAATAATGATAAGGTATAATAAACCTCTATACAATATGTAAATAATACAACCAGTCTACAGTAAATTATTATCAAGTATAAAGACAGCACACATTATTTTACCAATATTCAACAAAATAAAAAACTCAAGACCCTGTTAACTCTTATATTAGTGAGACCTTAAGTTTGGCTTAGATTAAATGCTTTCTCATTTCGTTAATTGTCAACACGACCTTTTGCTGCGAGCCACTGATCCTTTGACAGCACATGCTAACGTTCCAATTAAAAACTGTTATACAATATGGGCCATTAAACCAGTTTGTACTACAAGTTAGGTAACATCACTTAGGAAACAATACAGTAGTCACTATCAATAAAAACTTAAATAACCTTACTTATTTTATATCATATTGTTATCATTTAAATTGTCTTTATTTCAAAATACTTTGGTTTTATTGACTGCATACGCACAACAAATCAATATCAGAAACATTTAACAACCAAGTTATTGGTGTATTAAACACCACAGATTAAATTGATGGGTTCATCATTTACTAGATATTAGTTTGGTATTGGTTCTTTTTCAATACAACTGCTCAAAATACTACAATTTTGCATGCTGTGTATGGAGAAAATAATGAGAAAAAAAAGAAAACCAAGAGTTACAAGAAGTAAAACTGTGATCTGATTAATTATTGATATTACAATAAAACAGGTAATAAACCAATTGACCTGATTATGTTATTGGCATTAAACTTTTCATGTAAAAATATCCAAATATTGGCTTCTCTGTTGAGTCACATATGCTTATCAGATGTCAAAAAGAATTTCTTCTTAATAAAAATGATTTTAAAAAACTAAAGAGCTTTTAATTACAGTAGAACCTTTCCAGTAAAAATTTCCAGATCCGAATCTATTTTGGCACACTGAGTGTGGCCAAGGACACAAAGATTGAAAGTGCGATGGTAGTAGAACAAACACAAAGATAAACATAAATAAAACCTATTAACAATTCATAAATGCTGCCAAATCATAATATAGTAAGAAATACTACCTTGTCCGAGGGTACAAGTGGCAAGAACAAATAATATTGCAGACCTCATAAAGGTTTCACTGACATATGTGAATACATTCACAACCAGAAGCAGAGTGAAAGAATAGAGAAAATGAAAAAGTCATGGAAGTGATTATGGACAAAGAAGGCTTGATCATGAAATTCCTTATCACAAAACCTTCAAAATGTTGTTACTGACACATGTGAATAGATGCAGATTGAAAACATAGATAAAGTGTAAAAGTCATGAAAGTGATTAAGAAGGGTAAAGAAAGCTTGATCATAAAGTGTAAGAGTCATGGAGGTGATAAAGGACAAAGGAAGCTTGATCATGATATTCCTTGTCACAACACTGTCAAAAAATCTGTCCCCAACATGTTGGAATACATGCAGAACCTAATAGAGAGTGAAAAGATAGAGAAAGTACGAGGTCCAATCAAAAAGTATCCGACCTCGTCGTGTATCGCGGCTTCTGCTGCCAATAATGAGATAAGATTTGTTGCGACAATAGTTCCTACTATGATAAGGAAAGGTACAAAGTCTTATCTTGATCCCCCAACTGGTTCGCCGGAGACGGGTCAGTATGTACTGATAAGTCAAGTGCGCGTATCGGTTTTCTCTAACTGTGAAGATGACGGAAAAAGTGAAACAACGTTATTGCATTAAATTTTGCGTGAAACTCAGAGAAAAACAAAGTGAGACCATTCGGAAAATTCAGCTAGCATTTGAAAATGAGGCAATGAGTGTTACGCAGATTAAAGAGTGGTATAAACCGTTTCAAAAGTGGTCGAACCTCGGCAGAAAGTGACGCGCGTTCGGGCCGACCAAAAACAAGTCGAACTCCGGAAATCATCGAGAAAGCAAAAGTTTTGATCTGTGAAAATCGTCGAATGACTGTGGAGGAAGTAAGTACTGAGTTAGATGTCAGTTTCGGATCAGCTGAAGCAATTTTAACGGATGACTTGGGATTGCGCCGGGTAGCCGCAAAATTTGTGCCAAAATTGCTGACAGACGAGCAGAAGCAACGGCGATTGGATGTTGCCGAGGACATGCTGCAATGTTGTGACGATGATGTGGACTTTTTGACATCGATAATAACTGGAGACGAAAGTTGGGTCTATGGATATGACCCTGAGACCAAATTTCAGTCATCACAATGGCAGTCTCCCCAGGATCCTCGGCCAAAAAAAGCAAGGCAAGTTCGAAGCAATGTCAAAGTGATGCTTACTGTTTTTTTCAACCACCGTGGAGTTGTGCACCATGAATATGCCCCTGAGGGTCAAACTGTGAATGCACAGTACTATTTAAGTGTCCAACGTCGTCTCCGAGATGCGATTCGCCGCAAAAGACCTGACTTGTGGGCGTCTCAAAATTGGCGGCTACACCACGACAATGCGCCAGCTCATTCTTCCCAGCTCATTCAAACTTTTTTGGCGAAACACGGCACTCCGCAAGTTCCTCAGCCTCCGTACTCTCCAGATATGGCTCCATGCGATTTTTGGCTCTTCCCCCACCTCAAAAAACCATTGAAAGGCACCAGATTTGAAAGTCGAGAAGCAATTATGTAAAAAACGACGGCTGATCTCATGGCGATGCCGAAAAGTGATTTTCAAGACTGCTTCCAGAAGTGGAAACGTCGCTGGAATCGTTGTGTTGCTTCTCAGGGTGCTTATTTTGAAGAAAATTAACGCCAGCTTTTTTCAGGTAACTTCAGTTTTTACGTTGCACCAAAAGGTACGATACTTTTTGATTGGACCTCGTATACAAGTCATGGAGATGATTAAAGGCAAAGGTAGCTTGATCTTGACATTCCTTGTCACAACACTGTAAAAATATCTGTCGTCAACATGTTGGAATACATGCAGAACCTAATAGAGAGTGAAAAGATAGAGAAAGCATACAAGTCATGGAGATGATTAAAGGCAAAGATAGCTTGATCGTGACATTCCTTGTCACAACACTGTAAAAATATCTGTCGTCAACCTGTGTGAATACATGCACAACTAGACGCAGAGTGAAAACATAGAGAAAGTGTAAAAGTCAAGGAGATTTACTACATAGTGCATTACAGTTTTGTTTTTATATATAATCTGTTACACTGAGCACCTAAAATAAATATGCTGTATTTTTACTGTTCCAAAATTTATACATATTGTGTAAAAAATATTTGAAAATACCATTATTTCATAATTGTTCTGAAGTGTGTACCTTTGATTTATAGTAATCAGAATCATGAAGTAAAATTTAGTATTTTAAACTTTTTATATTATAACTTGTACAAAACTTTTAAACTATTATACATGCTTAGTAATTCTAAAACTTATAATTGAACTGAAAGGAATGTTCTGAATAAAATAATCTATAATAGTACACATATTTTCTAAACAAAAATTTCAAAAATAATCCTTCAAATCTAAAAAAATGGGTCAATGAGAAGTTTTATAGTGAACCACCCCAATGAATGGCGCAAGTTATATCTAAAAATGTTAATTTAATACTTTCACTTGCAGTTCTATAGCAAATGATATTTACCAATCTCACAATGCCACTGTGCTGTAAGTTTCTGCCGCAGTAAACATAATCAAATCCATATAAGATTAATTTGAATTTGGGATCAAATAAAATTTAGACTGTGGTACACTGAAAGGGTGATCTGATGTTGGTAGAATTTATCATGCAAGTCCAACTTATAAAAACTCTACAAAAATGTATCTTTTTACCTTTGAATTTTGTTATTTAAAAATATTTAAATTTCAATATATTTTGTCCCAAACAGTTAAAATCCTTTCAAAAGGATCCGACAATTTTGATTATCTTAAAGAGCAATAAATTGCTGAAATAACTGTATTGCTGTATTATATATATTTCCATTAACATTAGCTAATTGATCATTCATGGTAATAATTGGACTATTCATTGTAGTCTAGTACGAGTTATAAAACAATATAAAAGTAACATACGTGCTTGAGGCTCTACTGTAATTTGTTTTAGCAATGTAAATAAAACAAACACACACCACACAATTTTCATTGAGTTACAATTCTTAGTTTAATTTAAAATACATCATTTTTATAATTCTGTGAAATTTATTAAATATAGGTACATGCTTATAATTGTAGAGGATTGGTGAACCAGTAATTGATGTAATTGTAAAATTTAATTTTGCTGTTGAAATTGTGTTAAAATAATCATCATATTTGACTAAGAAAATGATCGATAATACAAACCCAATGATTCCATTCAAAGAAATACTAACTTTATAAGCAATTATACTATCTAAAACCAAATAACTTATACTGATCATAAGATTTAAAAGTAGCAAAGATTAAGTCCCTTATAGAGTCATCCAGTCTTATACAAATCCATAACATTTTACAAGATTAACAAGATATTTACAAGTCACCACTGATAAGCTGCAATGCTTTCATTTACATCTACAAGAACGACTAGAAAGATAGAAACCAAATTTAGGAAACTCATGAATAGTCATGCAGTAAAATAAGTATAAAAACTTAGGAGAAGACAACCTAGATGGAACTGATGACGTTACTGTATAGTGTCCGGGTAGCTGCAACAGTCCTCATCACTGCACAGTGTGGTGGCTACTCAGAGAACTATCAGCAGCATGACCACCACGAATAGGATGCATGACAGGACAGCGATGGCAATCCACTGACGCCGATCTGTGCAACAAACCAATCAAGGTCATTCTAACCTGGTATCAAACAGCCCTCAAACTACCGGTGTTGTTATAATTACTCTCTCACTTCAGCATAGGATGCATGATAGGACATCAGTGGAAATTCACTGACGAGAATTTGTGCAACAAACCATGAAGGTCTTTCTATCCTGGTTTCAAACAACCCTTCAACTGCCGGTGTCAATATAATTACTCTCTCACTTCAGCATAGGATGCATGATAGGACATCAGTGGAAATTCACTGACGAGGATTTGTGCAACAAACCATGAAGGTCTTTCTATCCTGGTTTCAAACAACCCTTCAACTGCCGGTGTCAATATTATTACTCTCCCACTTCACCATGACCCAAATAGCAACATTCTATACAAATTAGAAGATAAAATAAATAATTAAATGTGTTTATTTTTTCATTCATATACATGTAAATACAGTACAAAACAATATACAGCTTAAAAAGTAAAATATACTAGTCCAAAAAGAAATACTATTGCACTTGGGTGGGAGTCATCATCAGCTTTTTAGTTAAAAGCTAAGCAGCAAGCCTTAATTTTGCAATTCAAGCTTAAAAATACAAAAAAAAATATAATTACGTACAAACAATCTTAAATTGTTTTATACTATTAAAAAGACACAAATTAAGTAGAACAGCCAAAACCATTTCGAATCCACTTGGAATTAAAATTAAAAACTTTTAACTTAAAAGCACAAAACATATCTTTAAAAAAGAAAATTTTGGCTCCGATAATCTTAAATATTTTTGATTACTGAGTCTAGTAGTATAACTAGAGTATAGCAGTAACAGGTCCGTAGTTACCATTCTATATGAAAAAGTACTCAGTCTTTTAAAACCTACAAGTATCTTAATGGCAAACTATGTTTATTGACAAACAGTGTAAATTAATGTTCTCTAATATCACCATTACACATCAATCTTAAAAAAATTTTACAATTTTTAAAAATTTTTCTGAAGGACTATTAAACTAGACAAATTTGAAACTTTCAAACTATTCCATGAAGACAATCCATACTCCAGTTTGAAATTAACCATGGAAAAATAATCCTGTCTCAATAGTAAGGGAGGACAAACTTATTTATGAAAAACTTACCAAAATCATGATCATAGAGATTTTTTCAAAGAACTTACATAAAGTATCCTACCTACGTACATAGTGTCAAACCTAGATACTTTATTTTACTACCTTTATTAACCATGCTGCAGTTAATATCCTTACTACAATTTATTGAACAAATTATTAAGGATGAGCCAAAATTACTAGATTGGGACAAAGAAAAATCTAATGCTTTTGATTCATTGAAATGTAACTTATCACAAGCAAACCATAAACTGTAAACTCCCGATTATCAGAGGCATGGTTAACCGAGCCTCCAAATTAACTAAACTAATAGTCGGAAGTAAAAATATGAAACAACATTTTTTTAAACAGGTCACTACAGCGAGAAGTGATGCAGTTGCAATTTGAACAGTCTCTATAGGCTATTGCTAAGACAATCTTGCATGTAACATGATGGCAATACTCAATCAAAATCATCAGGTTCCCTCGTCAGTTAGTTTCCGTTGTCTCTATTGACTGTTGCTAGGTTTAGCCGGCGCTGTGTCGCACGTGATGACTAATACCCGTAGAATACTTAGAAATCATCAGGTTCCCTCGTCAGTTAGCTTCCGTTGTCTCTATTGACTGTTGCTAGGTTTAGCCGGCGCTGTGTCGCACGTGATGACTAATACCCGTAGAATACTTAGAAATCATCAGGTTCCCTCGTCAGTTAGCTTCCGTTGTCTCTATTGACTGTTGCTAGGTTTAGCCGGCGCTGTGTCGCACGTGATGACTAATACCCGTAGAATACTTAGAAATCATCAGGTTCCCTCGTCAGTTAGCTTCCGTTGTCTCTATTGACTGTTGCTAGGTTTAGCCGGCGTGGTGTGGCACGTGATGACTAATACCCGTAGAATACTTGGAAATCATCAGGTTCCCTCGTCAGTTAGCTTCTGTTGTCTCTATTGACTGTTGCTAGGGCCAGCCGGCGTGGTGTGGCACTTGATGACTAATACCCGTAGAATACTTGGAAATCATCAGGTTCCCTCGTCAGTTAGCTTCTGTTGTCTCTATTGACTGTTGCTAGGTTTAGCCGGCGCGTGGTGTGGCACGTGATGACTAATACCCGTAGAATACTTAGAAATCATCAGGTTCCCTCGTCAGTTAGCTTCCGTTGTCTCTATTGACTGTTGCTAGGTTTAGCCGGCGCGGTGTCGCACGTGATGACTAATACCCGTAGAATACTTAGAAATCATCAGGTTCCCTCGTCAGTTAGCTTCCGTTGTCTCTATTGACTGTTGCTAGGGCCAGCCGGCGTGGTGTGGCACTTGATGACTAATACCCGTAGAATACTTGGAAATCATCAGGTTCCCTCGTCAGTTAGCTTCCGTTGTCTCTATTGACTGTTGCTAGGGCCAGCCGGTGTGGTGTGGCACTTGATGACTAATACCCGTAGAATACTCGGAAATCATCAGATTCACTCGTCAGTTGGCTTTCGTTGCATGTCTATTGTGGAATGCTCCTTGGGAGTTTTCGTTATTTTAAAGACCAGTAGGACATAGCCCGAATGGATTTACGAAATAAGAATAGGCCTATATTCATTTCAAGAACCACAAGAATGTCCATGAAATTTTAGTAGAAATGATTGAGTAAAGTATGCATGAAAAAAAAAACAAACAAAGTTACTTTCACATTTATAATATTATTAGGATATTTCAAGATAAATGAAAAACAAAAAAAGGTTTTACATTATTGATAAAAGGTAGTGCATTAATGATAATTATACACAGTTCTTTAACATTTGTTATTGATGGTAGAAGATTAGAAAGGATAATAGGGTTTCAGACATTTTCTATTGTTATATGTTACTACAATACATGAGGCCAAGACTTTGTAGAACTCTTGTTCAATCAAGATATAAACATTAAATTAAATTAAAAAAATTTCCAGAATGTAATAATATATACATTAATAATAATAACTAATTTCAAGCAAATAAACATACCTATACAATAAAAATATTATTATAAATGTATTGCAAATTTCATTAAAAGTATTTCAGTGAAACATATCTGGAAGACCTGACAAAAAGATATTGAGGCTTTACTAAACCTTTGTATTTTATAATAGCTTTGTTCAAAAAAGCATTGTCAAAAGGATCACCATTCATGCTAAAATGTCTGTGTCAGTGGGGATAGAGTGAAGAAGCTTTTCAGACTAAAAAGCAACAACAGTTATAAAATGTTCTTCCACAATTAATTATGGGAAGTTGTATATTTTACTTGTGTCTAAAATCAAATGATGTAATAAGTTTTTTACATTTATTTTTATTTATTGCTGACACAATTTTACCATCCTTATATAATTTGTGTTTTAAAATATAAGAGGAAAAACGTACATACACAGGGTAGGTAAAATGAACTTACTGAACTACTGAAAGAATTTCTCTGCAGACAAACAATCAAGTACAGGATCATAATAAACAATATCATACCACAAAGCTACGATGACTGGATAAATTAACAAATGACAGAGCTTTTATGTTCTTGTTGACAATTAACCACTATCAAGATTGCCTACTGCTCCAAACTTACCATTTGACATGTGAAGAACTTTAGCTACTTTCTTCATTGTTGAGTCAAGTTTAGAATCTGTATTCTCCATTTCTGTTCCAAAATCATCCAACATCCTGAAATCATAGAAGCTTCAGCTTGGTGTAATTTATTACTAATACCTATAGGTGAAAGATAAGCTCTTCAATAATCGTTAAACATTAATTCTCTAATTTCTTTTGAAATAATCACAAATTATAGCAATAACTTTAAGGACAGTAGCAGAACAAGGTCTTGAATGGGTGCAATATTTTAAAATATTTCTTAACAAAAATATTATTTTGTTTACTTTTGTAAACTGTAAAACATTATAATTTTAAAATGGAATTTGTTTGATGGTTTAATATTAGATGTTTTTCTAATAAAATAACTTAAGAGCTAAGGAACAAAATCAATTCCAAGTCTAGTTTCCTTTTTAGATGAATAGATTTTTAGTAAAATATTACAAAATTGTAAATTAGAGCTTAGCAAGATTAAAAATATTGTGATGTTGATCTCCCAAAGGTTTAAAAAAGTCCACTTGGGAGTACAGACACAGTGCATTAATGATTTATGTATCTCAGTATGACTTCATATACAAAGAAGCTGTTATAAAAATTACCCTTCATAAAACAAACATATATCAATACATATCCTAACTACAATGTCGGTAAAGCTTGTGACATGATTTAAAAATTAATGTGAAAGGCACCAAACTTGAAAATTCAAAAGTACTTTTAATGGGAGTTATAAATATTGATATATTAAAACCAGATATAAGAAATACATCAAAACTAAATAAAACCCTGGCCTTCCACTATATAGAACGGCTAAAACTACCAGCCACTAGAATTACTTATGACACAAAATCATCCATTGACTGGATTAGTACAAATATCAACATGCAAAATTTGAAAACTAAAGTGATTCACACAGGCATATCGTACCACTCAACACAAACCAGTACAATCAACATGGCTTGGAGACAATATAAACCAGTTACTTTCAGACGTGTCTTAAGAAAAGAAATATAGATGTCCAAAAATTACTCCTTCTAAAAAGAAACTGAGAAGAGGTTTTTATGTACTGAAGATTTATTTAATAAGTTCTAAGGATCACCTTAGACACAGCTTGCACAAAAAAAAAGTTTAAGAATTAAAAGAAGTCTAAACAAGCTTTTGAAAGTGCTTACTTTCCTGACGAAGGAACTTTACGACTTAAAAAATTCTATCTAGAATTCCTACAATTTCAAATTACTGGAAGTGATGTGGACAAAGACATAACTTCTCAAAGAAAGAAGACATTATAGATTAACCCTGGAACTGGCCATCATTTTTCCCAAAATGGCAGGCACATTTGGTGATTTTGTAAGGGTTTTGTATTTTAATCACTGCTCATCTTTTTTTTAAGATACAAACATTTTAAAAACATCAATGTCTTTAGAAATAAATGCAGTATCCCAAATAAATAAGATTGAATCATTTAATATATTTTTATTTTTTTACAGATTAACTTAAAAATATTAGTAAAGAATAGATTTTTCTCAAAATGTATAGCACCCTCTCAGGTAATATGGAAGATTTTAGAATAATTCTAAAATATACAAAAGTTTGCTTATATACCTCAATTACAAATTACAAAACAAATATTTAGGTAAAAGAAGTTTATTGGTACTTTTGGATAATATATCTATAAAAACTACAAAATCTGAAAAATGTTTGTATAGCACTATTATGTATACCATTGTGACGTTTTGGAATCTATTGGATGAACAAATATTTTTTTCTAAGAGGTAAATATATGTAGAAGAGAAAAATGTGATATTTATAGAAGTTTACATTGTGTAAGATATTTTTATATGGCAACAAACTTTTTTTATTTTTACAAAAGTCAAAATTGTGAAATAAATGCCTAACTTTTTTAGCTAACAGTTTTCTTTTCATCCAAATATTATTTATAAAGATAGTACGTTTATTGAAGTTTACAAAAATGTACAACAATGTATTTTTATCTCTATTATTTTTTTGTTGTTAAAAAAATAAAACAAACGATGGTCATAGAAATAAAACGCAAATAACTTTAGAAAAAGTAAAAAAAAACTTTTTTACTTTTATAATAAATACCTTTGCATAAATTTAAATCAAAATTTAATTTTAATTAAAATTAAATTGTCTACAAAATAATAAAACACTGAACCTACGTGAACATAGGCTTATTTTCAGTTTCACAAAAATCCAACCTATTCGCTAAAACATAACCTAACCTCTACATTTTTCACTTCACTAATTAAAAAAAAAACAATAAACAAACTTTTATTTATACACACTAAATAACAAAAAGTCTAAAATATCCAAATAAATAGCAAGCAATACACTAATACCGGCAATAGCGTAATAACAACAAAGAAATCAATATGGCAACCATGCGATGCGTTGTTCTTCTCTACTGGCTGAGTAGGTGATTGCGCAACAGAACAAAAATAAAATACTAGTTCATAGTCTTCGTTGTCTATTATACTGTTGCTTAGAGCAATTCTTGTTCTTTGTTTTGATATGATTTTCACTATTTCCAGACATAGATAAAGTAACAAAAATAACAAAATTTAATTAAGCTATTTTCGACGCATTAGGCATTTTGGGATTTTACAAAACACGAGCTTTTTCAAACGCTTATTTTATAAATATTTATTTTCCTACTGGCTATTGAAAAGATGTTTCTGAAAGCCAAGAATACACTGTTTTCAATGACGACACTTACGATCGTGTAGAACGTAAACTCACGATAAGGAATTTTTACAAACATACGGTAATTTTAGCGTGTTCGGAAATTACGCAAACAAATGGCAATCGGAAATGTGAACACCCAAGTTTAGAATTTTATAATAAAAGATTTAACTTAACTATAGCGCATTTTATGATATAATATGAAACCTTGAATCTTTATCTTTAGATTTACGTATGTTTTACTTCAAACAAAGTAAAAATAGACTTGCTGTGAGAGATCATATTACGACATAGTTAATGCGTCGAAAATAGCTTAGTGCCATTTTGAAACTGTAGTTAATGCGTCGATAATCGCTTAAAGCCAGTTGCAGGGTTAAGGACTTAAAATTCTAGGAGAAAGGGCATCAGCTGACTACCTAAATAGAACAGATAATAAGTCAGGCAGTTTGGGATATGATTGGCGCAGTTAGAAACAGTAAACAAAGGCTGACATAAAAATAATCTTTTATATGTAAATGGGAATCACAAAACCTGAAGAGAGTCGTAGGTGGTTGGTAGACGAATGCAGACATATTGTGTATAGTTTTTTATTAAGAGCATATTTTAGAGTTAGTGAAGTTGACACACAACATGGTGGTTGTGATTCCTGACTTTAGACGTGCCACAACACTTTGGTATGATTTGTTTATTTTAACCTAGTTTGTAATTATGTATTAGGTTAGTTATTTACCTGAAGAAGAGATCAGATTGCAGATCTCAAAATGTAGTGATACTGATTTTTTTGTTTCACTGAACGATGGCAAATGTCCGGAAAAATCATCAAAAATAAACTTCAAACAAAATTGCAGCTTTTAATACTGTATTTTAGAACGACTGTACTAAAATTGAATTTTATGTAAATCAATAAAATGATTTGAATTTGACAACCACTTGGCAGCTGCAGGGATTCCTACAAGATGCTTAAAATCTTGACAGTAGCTGGCCTTTACATCTATGTGGTAATTTTGTAAATCAACCAAGAGCACTGACAATGATTTTACAACATACATAACCACATCAGAAATGGATCAATGTACCCCTTTACGAGACATTATCTCATACTGTATGAAAAAACCAATATACATGGGAAAGAAAATATACAGATGCCTCCCCACGGACTTACAATCCAAGACAGGATTAGGACTGAAGACAGCACTGAGCTCCTAGCTTGTTGATCACCTCTTTTATACAAATGAAGAGTTCCTAAAGAGGACAATTGACAAATGAAGGTATCTCGCTTATTACATTATTTTTATATGATGATTTTTATTTTTTATAAAATGTTAAATTATGATGCAATTTGAAACTAACATGCTGACTTGCTAAACAATTACAAAACATGTCAAAAACGGCCATTTTTAGACTAAACTTGTCTGACAATTTCTATGTTTTAGTTAACAGCTGATTCCAACAATTTGTGCAGTGAAATAACAGTCAGGTTTACCAAATATTTGAATAGTAGACTAAAAATTCCCTTCACAAACTATAAAGAGAGCTGTGATATTTTGAAAATTTTTAGCAAAAACAGTTTTTTGAGCCCAGCGAGTGAACAAACAACCAACAATCAACTTGACCACATTATTTTATTGGTTAGGTTCTTACATACAACTTTGTCTGTTTAATCTTTGCTGTGTATCTCTTGTTTTGCTGTGTATCTCTTGTAGTTTCCATGATCCCTTCAGTGTGCATCAAATTTGGAACACACTGTATATGTTCCAGTATCATTTTACAATTTGCTTTTATGATCTTTTGATTGATAAGTGAATAAACATGATTTTGAATTTTGACTTTCATTTAATCAACATGAATATTATAGGAAAAACTTAACTCAGACAGTGCTGATTCTTCCAAATCTCAAGTAATGGAAACTCAAAATTCACTGTAATTTAGACACTAAGTAAGGAATTTTCTACTTTGTAATGAAAGTATTAAAAAGTATTGACACTATAACAATGTACTACATTAATATTAATCTCCCGAGTTAATGATGATAACTGTTATCTAAAGAGAGGAATTATCATACTGACACAGCCTGTTCATCAAGCTCTGAGCCAATCTGGCGAGAAACTGTCTTAAGAGAGCCCAGAGAGTGAGTAATCCGCTCTAACTGGTCATCCTGTGAGCTGATGAGCAAGTTCTGCTGGCCCAGAGTACTGTCCAGGAAGTGCCTGTGTGGACTGTCCATCTCATTCTCCAGCTTGGAATACTTGGTAGTGCCATGTGTTGTTGCCATTCTCACTGGACTATTCTCTAGTAGTGGCTGTAACATACAAATGCAAATTCTTATGAGCAAGGTCTACTAGTTATAAGGACCCTTTTAAAACATTGATTTATGTTTAGGCATTTCAAGATTTCCTCTTTCCCTTGTGAAGTGCGAATGATAGTCACTGTTTTTCATAAATAGCTGGGGATGACTCCTGAAGAACATGCAACATTCACATCTACACAGCCCGGCCAATATCATTATACCCAGTTTTGCAAATAATGGTTTCCAAGTTTCTATAATATTGGTTTTTGTTATTGCTCTAATACACCATTTTGTGTAATTTAAACAGTCTTAAAAAGTGTTTATTGCTCAAGAATCCCCAAAAAATATGAAACCCCAAGAAAAGTTCGTGTCCACATGTAAGCCCAAAAACTTGATTGAATGGTCATTGCTTCTTTAATGAATTACTATTTATTTGAATATCAGTTGACAGCAGTCTGTTTTGTAATGCAAGAAGTTTGAATTCAAGAAAACAGAATTTTTTCATTGAGTGATAGCCCATTTTCTAAGAACCACAATGACGTTTCTTGAAGACATAAATTGGTGGGTACTTCTATTTGAAAGATAAGAATGGAATAAACTGAATGCTCCACCATGCTTTCAAGTTACGTCAACTAGGCATATTGTACTGCAGTCAAATCCCCTGCTGAGGTCTAGAGAAATACTAATAGAAGTCAATTTACCACCAATGAAGGACAAAACAGAGTTGATGAATTCAAACACAGCCATAGAAGTGGATTTTCCTTTCATACCACCATGTTGATGAATATTGATGACGTTTTTCTGGCGAAATTGAACCAGCCATCACACATTATTGTTTCCATGAGTTTTGAAAAACAGATAAATGAAAATCGGTCTATAGTTCTCAATACTAAATTTTAAAACAACACTAATTTATTTGGTAGATTGATACCTATTTACTTGATCATTTCAATTCTGCAGGAAATTTGCTCAATGATGGGCTTCTGCAGGTCAATTTTCTCTTGGAGAGTCAGGGTTGGATGGTTTTCATGCCCTATAGTTAAAAACTCTTCCACACTATGGAAACAGTTTTTTTTTCTAATAAAAACAGGGTTTAGTTTAGGATTAAATGTTTTGTTTTTTAAAAGTGTGTTTTCTTTTCAAAAATAGTGACTCTATGGTAAATTTAAAAATTGTTTCTATGCCTTGTGTTACATGGATTTTACATTAATATATTCTAGATTTTAAGTTTTGATACAATGCATACTCATACATATAAAGAGAGTGGTACAATTCAAATACTTAGGTCTAAATCTTTAAAATAAAAATTAATCACAAAATGTGTTGCTAATCAATAATCTTGATAACTGCTGGACCAATTCTTCAAATACGAGAAAGGTTTATAAGAAGAGAAAAATTGGGAAAGTTACCTGGAATATTTTGGAATTAAAAAAAAAAAAAAACAAAAAACAATTGGTAATATTTATGTTTTATAATCCAAATTTAACTGACAATAAACAGCTGTTGACAATTTCAGGCAAAGTAGCTGAAACATCTGTTTGAATCTAAATTTAAAAAATATTAAGTATACAGTGCTAGATCAGAAGTGTAATTTAGATAGCAAAGACAAAATAATATCTAACTTTTCATCCAGATTGTGCCAGTGACAAATTAAAAACCTCTAATGCATTGTACAAGAGTCATTTTTTTAATCTACGATGTCACGCCATGACAGCCAGACACATGGTAGATCCGCAGTGTGTGCAGTAGTCGATCGCGCATCTTCCCCATTACAATACTTGTCACTGTCGAGTTTAAGTAGTCAGTTTGTGCTGAATTGCAGTTGCATGAAAATGGCCCTGTTTCAATGGCCCTCAATTCAATCTATTTCCACCACAGAATGTTCTGTGTTTAAGGGGAAACATTATGAGTACCCAAACGTTTTCTTGGTGCTGGGCGTGAATCATGTCGAAACTTTAAAGATGGCCGAATGTCAAATTTTTAAAATATTAAAGCTGAAGTTATTCAGCGATTTTTGTGGGTGTCAGTAGTCAACATATTTAGCTTTCTACACAATGTATGTGACTGCTGTTCAGCACAAACTAACTACTTGAACTTGGCAATGACAAATGTTGTAGCGGAGATTATGCGCCATCGGCTAATACTGACACCGTGGACCTGCCACATGTCTGGCTGTTATGGGAGAGATCGCCCTTGTAAATAATATTTAAACACTGTTATAAAACCAACTTTGATGAGCAAAGTCCTGAATGTTTTTACCTAGGTACTTTAAACTGGTGGGCCTCCATGAATTTATGATGTGGCACAGTGGCTTAATGGAAAATGGTGAAATGAACAATAACATGCCTCAACGATCCATTCTTCCTAGACTAGGATCAGTAAATCAACTTCAATAACGCAAAACCTAATAACAATTATTTTGAAATTTTGCATAAACTTAATAAGTATTTCCCCCTTATAACAGAAATAGATGGGTACATATAGGAATTGTATGATTTCCCTGTAGGCCGTAATAGGCTCGTCAATCCTACGTATGTATATTTTCTTCACCGGGATAACAAGGTAAACTCTACTATTGCACTGGAAATACCTTAAACCAATAGATTACAGAAGTAGATGCTTATGGACAAAAGCAGATTTTAAGGTATTGACCAAAACAAGTGTGGCACTGCAAGTGAATTTAAACGGCCGGAAGCAGACAACTTTGAACTGAAGTAGGCTTCTCAGTCTTAAGTATGTATATATTTTTTTCTTCATTCGAGACAAGGCAAACTCTACTATGGGACTGGAAATATCTTGGACCAGAAGTATATGACAGGGGCTAGAGGTAATCGCTTTCTGTCCGGAGTAGGTTTTCAAGACCTATTTATTTGTATTTTCTTGATCGGGACAACAAGGCAGACTCAGCTATCGTAACAGAAATATAATTAATTCAAATCATCAAAATGCTCCTACACGTGCAAAACATAACGTAAGAGTCAGGTTAAACTCTGATCCTCTAAACCATGATTGCTAAAATATTATGTATCTGATTCATGCGTACCTACGTTTGAAAAGTGTCAAAAGATATCATATTAAAACATATGCACGTTTCCTAAATAGTATATAGGCTTATAACTGTGTGTGAAGATTTGGGTAGTAGCTAGTTATTTAAATAAATAAAAATGAGTACTGATCGTCCTGGAAGAATCTTTTACATTAAGTTGAATAGTGAAAAAAACAAAAATTTATATACTTTGCAAAATTATATTGAGGGAAAAAACACTGAAAAGTTCTGCCTAAAGTATTAAAAAAATCCAACTTTCCCAACGTAACCTCCATTTAGATAAAATACTTTTCACATCTATTTGAAGGTTTTTTACAACATTAAAATAGTTGTTGGATACTTCTCCATGAAAACAGTGGGATAGCAGCCATTTTAATTTCTTTGTTGTTGTAAGTCACAGAGTACTTGGAGTCAGGACTGAACTGTGAACTGGTGCAATGTCAAGGCATCTTTGTTCATCTTATTCCTTCTTGTTCAATCAAAGCGTGCCATACTGACATTAACAGATAGGTGTAATACTTACTCTTGTTGTTACTCCCACACCAGTTGTTTCAGTGCAACATTTAGTCACCCTCAGTAGGATTAATAATCTTCAATTCATTGAGACTCCTGTTAAAACAACTTGCTCCAAATTTTGATTGTAGCATAAAAGAGTTCACAATCCCACAAACAACAGAAGTTTGCTCATAAATATCCTGCAGTGTTTCATTTCTTTTCTTTTATGTTGAATATTAGGATGATCGAGACAGACTATTGATGGTGTAAATATGATATATCACAACAGCTTACTGGTAAAATGGTTTTTAGAAGAAACTCACCAAAGGACTGATAACAGTGCTACAAATATAACAGGCTGAGAAATTTTCAACCTCCTCAGGTATATTACTAAAAATAATTAAAATGCTCTTAAGAGTACTATATAATTTTACTTTATAATTTTTATACAGCTTTAAGAGATGCCTCACCTGTCTGGCAGTTCTGTCTCTGTCTCGTCCACGGCTAAAGTTCATCTTCTCTTTCATACACTGCATCAACAAAGAAACATTATTCGAGATTTGCATTTGTGTAATTATCTGAACTTATTTATTTCCTCATTATTTATACAAGTTTTTACATTTTAAACTTACGTACTTTTTACTTAACAAACATTTTTTACAATAAAATATAACTGATATTTTTTTGTTACTGATTAAATAAGTATATATATTTATGTCCTCATTATTTATACTAGTGTTTACATTTAAAACTTATCTACTTTTCACTTAACAAAAACATTTTACAACGAGACACATTTGATATTTCTTTTTTATTGATTAAATAAGATAACATTGATCAACTTAATTATTCTCCAATCATAATCAACACAAACCAAAATTAAGTATTATTTTAATATCACACAGTACAAACTGTAAAAATTGTACTGTAATTGTAATCAAATGTATGATAGACTATAATATTTTACTGTACTTAGTTTTACATGTCTTTAATCTCTTTAATGGTATTACAGCAATGCTTTCTCAATAAAACAAATATTATGATCATGTAGGAGTTTTATAGTGGGTCAAGAAGATAGCGATAGCAATACTGATTGCATCATCCTAACTCAATAATCAGTAATATCAGATGTACTTTAAATTAATCAGTAATATCATATTATGTTCCGTAAATTAATAAGTCAATTAGACTTGTTGGTAGGAGTTTTATAACGTCATAGAAGATTTCAATACTAACTGAATCATCCTAACTCAATAATCAGTAATATCAGATGTACTTTAAATTAATCAGTAATATCATATTATGTTCCGTAAATTAATAAGTCAATTAGACTTGTTGGTAGGAGTTTTATAACGTCAGAAGATTTCAATACTAACTGCATCATCCTAAATCAATAATTAGTAATATGAGATGTTCTGTAAATTAATAGGTCAATTAGACTTGTTGGTAGGAGTTTTATAATGTTATAGAAGATTGCAATACTAACTGCATCATCCTAAATCAATAATTAGTAATATGAGATGTTCTGTAAATTAATAGGTCAATTAGATTTGTTGGTAGGAGTTTTTATAATGTCATAGAAGATTGCAATACTAACTGCATCATCCTAAATCAATAATTAGTAATATGAGATGTTCTGTAAATTAATGGGTCAATTAGAATTGTTGGTAGGAGTTTGATAATGGCATAGAAGATTGTGATACTGATTGCATCATCCTAACTCTATAATCAGTAATATCAGATGTCTTGTAAATTAATAAATATCTCAATGCTAGACTGGTTTATGTTCTAATTTCAAACATCAAAAAACACATTTAGAGTTCCAACCAAAAGAAAGGAGCAATATGAATTAAATATAGCCAATTCAGTTACAATAACTATTGATATTAATAGATGGAAACTACATACAAACCTTAACCTCCTCTCGAGTCTGCTCAATGAAGTTCTTCCTACTTGTTAGTTCCTTATTGTCAATCTTGAACTTTGTTGGGTTTTTTTCAACTATTCGTGAATTTATCAGTCAAGGAATTTACAACATTTAAGAGACAACAATTTATTTTTTTCACTTAATTGAGACAAAGATTATTGAGCATATTTTTAATATTATGTGTGTGAATTTGTTCACAGTAATTATGTATAGCCTACTGCATTTAAGATTTTAAGATAAAATAAGGATTAAAATATGTATTATAGCATAAAGAATATAACATCTATAATGGTAGAAAACAAAAATTAATAACCATACTCTTAAGTTGTAGTAATTTAATTTAATAACTTTTTTACGTTCATTTTTCTTATATCTTATTGTCAACAATATTTACAATTCTTAGTTAATTGGTAATGAGCACATTGTTACCAAGTGGAAATGGGGTTTAAAATAATAAGTTATACTTTGTGGTCAGTATAACACCATAAAATACACTTAACTAAATTTATGTACATTTAAAAAAGATTTGTTTTCAAGTATTTTAGCCTTCAACTTTGGTTGAGACTGGTTTTGGTAAGCCAAGGCCAACAACTATATTGTTTATGGTTTACATTTAAGAATAATTCACTTTTATAGACAATTAATCTTTTATGGACAGATAATAGACTGTGCTGAAGATAAGAAACTTCTTTGTTCTGATAGTAGTTGAAATGTTTGACTATGTTATCACTCAAGTGCCACTACATACAGGCAGTTATACATATTTTAAATAAACATAAGTGAAGAATTTCATAAAAAATTTTAATGTGTAAACTATAATTTTTCAAACTTTGTGCTATAAAACTTTAAAACACATTTTAAGAACTTTTATGTACAATTAATTTTGTTTTAGAGAAAAAGAAAGATACCAGTCAAAACTGGAGTTATCAAAATAACTGGAGCTCATTTATTCAGAGTACAATCCTAAAAAGTAAAGTTACAAAATTTAAAAAACTGCTGAACACAGCCAATTTTACCATCTCAGCAGAAAGTTGTATAACAAGTTTGTCACACGCAACAAGAAACATAAAGTTGTATTATTTGAATTCTACCATCACAGCAGAAAGTAGTATAACAAGCTTGTCACACCAATAAAAAACATAAAACTGTACAAAGCAAATTCTACAATCACAGCAAAAGGTTGTATAACAAGTTTTCACACAAACTAAAAGTAAATTAAAAACAAAATACAATTATTGATGAAATAACAATAAAATGACAGTTTAGTATCATCTTTGATTTAAAACACACACACATGCAAACTAAACGAATACATACATAGAGACATACAAATTAAAAATTTACTAGTAGGTACCATAGTTTAAATAATCAGCAGTAGAATAAAATGCTTCTGCTTTCAACCATTTACTTAAAGAGACTTTTAATATGTACGTCCAGGTTGCTTCTGGAATTTTATTTTCATATTTAAATGACTACCACTAGTTTTTTAAGTATAATAGATAATAAATTAAGCAAATGTTTATTACAAGTACTGTAATTATGTATATCCTGCCTAAGTGTAACTTTACAGCTCATCTTTCACACTTGTTAACCACATAAATATGTATAAACAAGATACTGCCGCAAAATACTGTCAGCAGGTAGCAGTGGGAGAGCTCCCTCATCGGTTTTAGTTTAGCTAACAGCTAGCAGTTATATCATTGTAACCTTTCGTTTTGTGTAGCTCATGTTTTAAAGTCACGATTCAAGTGATATTTAATTTATGGTATCAAGTCTCACAAGCATATTATAAAGTTTTAAAAATTAGATTTGTTTATATCAGCTACGAATTTCTCATGAATATTTTATGACTTTTGTACTGCTATAGTTTTAGTTCATAGAAATTTGGTGGTCAACCAGTAACTTTTATTGTTATTGTAGAAAATGCAGAACTGTGCATAATTAAAATCGGATAGAATTTATTTAATTCAATTTCCTTAAAACCCACCCTTCCAACTCATCACTCAGGTCTCTGTTTTAAGTTTGTTATTGTCAATGGGAGGTTTGAAAGGATAACAGGATCTCGGATAATGATGGCAAATGTCCGAAATCTTGTTATCCTTTCATTACTCAATTTAAAAATCGATGGGAAATTATTATTTGTAGATGGATTAGTTCATTTCCACCTAAATAGTTAATCTCTGAATGGGATTTTCATTGAGCTTCAAATCAATGTCAATAGCCTTTCCACACTGCTGAAACTAAAATCAAGTTTACATTTAAATTATTTGAAAATTTACTTAGAATAATATAGAAAAACTTCTACTAATTTACATGTGGAAAGGATATCAATAGTGTCTTCCAAGTCTTCTAGATCCCATTCAATGCTGCGCAAAGCATTCCTCAGTTCAGTAGTGGTCCATTCCAACTCATCCTTGGTGATATTACTGACGATATCCTCCTGAAGTTCTAACCAGCGACGATACAGTCCTCGTGTCTTGTTTAGTGCTTTAGATACTTCCCTGCAACATTTATTTTCATTTGTTATCTCATAACTTTCATCAAAAATGCAACTAAACCTCTAGATCCCACGTGAGGACATATTGCAACAAATAAGTATGTGAGAATTCCAAGTGCTGTCATAATCAGTGAAGGTACTAAAGTCCAGAGAGCAACATATTGTCACCTAGGTATTTGTTATTATATTTATGTTTCTTCAGAATAGGTATTGCTGTTGGTGTTTGGTGTAAAATATTAATGTTTCTTTTTTAATATTTATAGACAAATTGAATCCTTAGTTATGCTATGGTGCAAAAAAGATTTTTAAACCTATCACAGTATTGATTTTGTCCATAATATCTGTCATCCTCTTGTGACGAGACAAGTTTATGTTTCTCACCTCATTGTATACCTGATTTTGGAGTTTGGTTTATTTACACTATTCTTCATGCACATAGTATTTATTGCAGTTTTTAGTTAGTTATGAACAATGTTTGTAACTAAATTAAGCCATCCTTTGAAGTTAAAAGACAATAATTAGTAGAGACTTATCAGACTTGTAATTAATGGACTTTGACTTGTGATAATTATATGAGCTTTATTGATTATTAAAGATTACAACCCTGCATTTTCTTGATCAGGAAATTATCAATCAGAAATGCCCCTGGCCGCCAGTGAAGGCTTCCCCCATCATTTTGGTAGAATAAAAAAAATCCCACGAAATTACAAGAACGAATAACTACCAAAATCAAGCTCATATTGCATCAGTGCTCATACAGGATAACTATTTGTTTGTTTTTATCTATAATACATACTAATTTAATTTCCTACTTATATCGCATAACACATAGTCAAAAGGGACATACAAATTCTATGTTCGCTTTAATATTTTCATTTATTATTTTTAGTTTATTTATTATTTTTTAGACACCTGTGACCTGTATTCGTCTTGAATGTTATTGAAATGTTTACTTTGAAATCACAAATGTCTTTGGCCATCTGTTGATATCAGGGTTTTTCAGGGCCTATTTAGATTCAAAATTAAACTGTCACATGCATCAGATTTTTGTTCTTACAAAATAGAGTAGATAGTTGTTTCTAATAAAATGCTATTAAAGTTAAATTGCAATAATAAATCTAAATAAAGATTACCTTAACTAATTGAAGACTTCTAAGGCATCTAATTATTATTCATCATTCACATGAAACATACACATTTAACCTATAATAACGTAAACATTACATTTTACTCAAATATTATAAAAACTGGTATTTTTATATAAACTAAATTAATATTCATATTAAAAGTACTAAATTTAATCAATACAATTAAAATTTAAAGATTTATTCACTTTTGTTAACTATATTTTTGATGATATATATATATATATATATATATATCGTATGGGGGACAAAGGCAGCTATCCATAAATAAATAAATTAAAAATTACAATTATTAAAAAGTACGTAAGAACAAAGTTCTTGAGTCATAAATTAAAAATAATATTAAAATCTCCCGTCACAAAGCTAAATCCAAATTACTGAGCCAGTTTAGAGACCCATCCTCTAAACCACTCACACCAGCCAGACCACCAGAAAACAATCGCAAAGGGCAGTCGTTTACAATATGCTCAATTGTCTGAGAGCTTGCGCCACAATCACACGTCTGGTCGTCAGTAATACCCCACTTGAATTTCCAGTGATTGCTTCTCCCAACCCCAGTTCGAAAACGATTCAACAAAACCCATTCCTTTCGAGGAATTTCCAAGCCACCCGCTGCTTTCGTAGGATCGGATATCAAGAACTTGTTCCGTCCATCGAATGATTCCCAGGATGACGCCCAGTTAGCATTAGGCGTAAAGTTCTCCTCTATCAACTGGGATGCTGTTCGTAGTGATGGCTTGCGTGATTTGAGCCGGCTATCTTGCTGAGGAAGGTTGCGCGTAACGGGCAATTCGGGATTGGACACGATCTTATTGAACTCTCTCAGAAGAGCCTCTTTGCGTCTAATCTCAGGTGGTGCTATATTGCTTAGCACTGGGAGCCAAGGTGTTGGTGTTGCCATGAGAGTTCCAGTAATTGTCCTCATGGCCCTATTAAGAACGACGACATCGACCTCTCGCACATGTGCACTATTAAGCCACACAGGAGCACAATATTCAGCAGCGGAGTACACAAGGGACAAAGAAGTGGTACGCAGTACTTTAGCGTTGGCTCCCCAAGTTGATCCAGCAAGATGCTGTACTATATTAGCCCTTGTTTTCAGCTTTGCTGCTGTCTTTTGAAGGTGACTTTTAAAAGTGAGAGATCGGTCTAAGGTAACTCCCAGATACTGCGGATGTTCATTACGTTTCAATTTGACACCATCAAGAGTTATATTTAACTTGTAGTTCGCCAGTCTGTTATTTAGGTGGAAACATGATACTTCAGTTTTATTAGGATTTGGATTTAGCTTCCAGGCTCTAAAATAATCTGCGAGGACTGAAAGATCATCAGTGAGTGCCTGTTCTGTTTTCTTTATGTCATTATGTTGGTAGGCTAAGGCAATATCATCCGCATAAATAAACTTTCTGGATAACGTTGTTGGGATGTCGGCAGAGTACACGTTGAACAACAAAGGAGCAAGTACTGAGCCCTGTGGAAGGCCGTTTTTAAGTTGCCTGAAAGAACTTTCCTCACGGCCAAGGCATACTTTTATAAGCCTGTCGCTAATCATTGAATTAAGAAGCCGCAGAAGGAAAGGGCAAGGAATTAGATTATAGAGCTTTACTAAAAGGCCTTTTCTCCAGACAGTGTCATAAGCTGCAGTAAGGTCTATAAAGGCTGTAGAGGTTTTTTCTCTCCTTTCAAAACCATTCTCAATAAAAGTTGTTAGTGTTTTGTTAACTATTTTAAATTTACTGTATTTGGGTACTTTTTAGATAAAATAAACCAGTATACTCATGTTCAGCAAGTAACTTTATATGGAAATGGATACAAAATATTAATGTTACCACAAGTACCAACTGTTCCACACGTACCGTTGTAGGTTCCTAGTCACAGCACGAATTGTTAAATTGTTGCTGTTGAATTGTTGATCTTTAAGGATCTCTGAATATTAAGCTGCTTGGATCATATATCTTTTAACACACTCCGGGGCATTTACCTCCACCGCCTCCAACAGGGAGCCTGGTGCTAAATTTCGATCACAACCAACTGCTATATTGATGCTATCTAGGAGAAATATATGAAACATATTGTTGATCTCTGATTTATACACTTTCCATCAAAATTCCTTCTTTTATTGCTATCTTATAGAATTAATTATTAGACCTATTTATAGCTTCCTGCATCTACTGTTTAACTAACATATTGTTATGTTGTTTTACGGATCTTTTTACAAGACATGTAGTTTTATTTTAATATAACAATACAAATAAATATTTCTTGTACAAATGAGTATTCATTTAGATTTAGTTTACCTTATAAACTTAATACTTTTTCAAAGACCACCACATTATAGAGAATTTAATAACATTTACAATGATATTTAATATGTCACAGTTTTATTTGAAAAGAGTAGTAAAAAATATAAAAAACACGAGTGTGTTCTAACGCGAAAGAACAGTCTAATCAATTCAGCTTATTATCACCATAAGCACGTCTGATAATTCAACCATGAGAGGGTCAAAGCAACACTACTTTAAAGCATAAATTTAAAAAAATGTTAGCATGCCTTGCTTGTAGTGAATACAGGCAATTATAGTAAACTAGATTCAATTGAATTACACCTACTAATATTATCAAAGGTTTTGAGGATAAAATTAATAGGCTGTAGTATAATAAGCCTCCACCATTTCAATCGAATCAGCGATCCAAATTTCAATTCCAAATTAATATAAAACTGATACGGTTTTCAGTTTGTTCCAATAAAGTAAAATTTTTTTTAGTAATGGCTGCAAATAAAATGACAATGAACATATGTTATTTAAGTGTCACAAGTTGTCAGACACCTTTATCATTCAAAATGGGGTAGTAATAAGTAATAAGTGTCTTGTTCTTACATTTAACAAACACGCTTAGATAGCTTCCATCATTAAATTATTACCGTACTTTTTTAGTCACAAAAACATAGATGAACTATAATATAATTTGAATTAGGCTACATATTACGTAATCCAGTTCGATAGTTTTAGTCTACTTAATGTTAATATAAAATCTGGATAGTACTTAACAAAAACAAAATCAATACACATAACGCAATTTGGGGTAAATGTTTACTCTAGCCACTTCGCAATATTTTTCTGCTCTTTAAAAAGGAAAATTAAATTATTAAAAACAACAGATAACAATTCAATTTCCGAAAGTTCAAAACTTCTTTTTAATCTCGTAAAAGCACCTAACGGGCTAACAGTAATGCCTTCAGACAACAGCATGGGCTATGCAGCACCTTCGAGACTGCTCTGTGCTGATGGCAACGTACGAAAAATATCCCTTGAGATAGTACTGATCGGTAACATATGAAATTCCAAAAGGCAAATCAGCACTGCTTGAGAGCTGAAAATGTTACAAACTCATGTAATCATATTATTCTAAGTAGCAAGGCAATGGCTGACAATATCCACAAACCATTGTAGAAGTGCATAAACCATTTACATTTGCATTACAATGTAAAATAAAACAATACAATGCCTTTTCTGTCCATTTTGACACAATATATTGTATACATTAAAGTGAACTCACAACTCTAACTTTTACATTGAATATGCAGAAAAACACCACTCATTACAAAATACAACACAAAATAAATAAACAATAACTATATCTGTAAACGGTTACACAACTACATCCAACCAATCAAGAAAAACATCAAGACGACTAAAGAAGCACAATAGCTAACAGGACCAAAATAAAAGAGGAAAAAACGATGAATATTCTTCACTATTGAGGTAAAAATGGACAAAAATTACAAAAAATATAATATACACTGAAAAACTCTTAAATTAAATTCAAATACAGTTGTTAGAACTAATCTTTCTGCTCAAATTCACACGCGAAGGTTGATAATCCGGGTAGACTTTAATAAGCGGCATACACTCTTTATTCAGTTGTTTTTATCCGAATGAATAATTCAACATTACAATTTATAAAAAAAAAAATATTATTCCTACTTATCGATTACATTCATTTGTTATGTAAACAATAAACAGCAAGAAGTTACTAATTTGTTGAGAATTTGAAATGAAGATAAATATGAGGAAATTATGTGATAAATTTCTAGATATAAATGTGGGTTTGGCTACTACCTTCACAAGAGCGGTTGCTCACTGCTATCTGCACAATCTATAAATATTGTAATGTATTTCTGATGTGTAGGCCTAGGCCAGAGTGGGATTTATTATTTTGTAATATTATTGTTAAATTTATATTATTAAAAATTGTAATCTATTATTCTTGTTGTTAATGTATTACAATTCTTGTTTCATACAATGGGTACCCTACCCAATAAGCGGACCCGGTTTTTTATATCGAAGAATATAATCATCGATACCTAATATTCACATCTCGAATCCTAGACTATCAATTGATATAAAAGTATCTATAGCCCTAAATAACAATCATATGTTTAAATTAAAATATGAGTATATAGGAAAACTCATAAATAAATAAGAAATTACATAAATAATAAACGAACCAGAACGAGATCGATCAAACAGGAAAACTCATAAACCATATATAAACATAAACCATAAATAAACCATATAATTGTGGCTCATAATTATTATTGAATTGTTTATAATTGTACATATGTAATTTACCTAACAGACTCTTACGTTATATTTTATTACGTGTATGTATAATAATAATTATTATTATTTATTATATATACACGTAATCGTATATATAATAATAATATGATTATGTGTATTATTTGAAAGTGTTTACAGCTGTTGATATAGATTATGTTAATTGTTCAAAATAAATAATCAGTATCGATTGGTTATATCGATGGTTATGATTAAGTAATATATATCATTTGCCAATTTCGATATAAAAAACCGGGTCCGCTTATCGTACCCTACCCCACAATTTATATATAATATCAAATTTGGATAATATATATTGAATAGCCTAGTTTGATAATATCAATCGAACAACAGGAGTAGATTTAAACGCTCATTAAAGTTTTCCTGACTCCTTCTAGACTAATTGAAATATAACTTAACCCTTTAAGCGTCATGAAAAATTTGACCTGATCTTTGATAAAGTTACAATTTTTTTAAATTTCCAATGTGTAAAGTTAAATTTATTTTCGTTTCTGTATGTCAAAATAGAGTTATTTAACGGTAAATAAAATTTGTTTAGCCTTTTTTAGATTACCTAGGATAATTTTTAACTTTTGAGAATATCGTAGAATAGCAGTGTAGTTGTCACTAATATTTTTATAATTTATTCAGTAAGTATGGGAATGAAACACAGTTTTTATAGATAACGTATACTATATTACAATCCAATAAAATTAGAAAAATACAAAAGTAGACAATGAGTGTTTATTTGGTGGTGGGCTGTCACAACTGACATTCCGCGCGTCTCCCGCAAGCCACTGTTATCGCGTGGACTTTGAACCTTCTTATCGCTCGGCAACCTGTAGGACAGCCTTGCAGGGCTTGAATTATGTTTCTTGCTTTGTGATAACATCCTTTTGACCGTAGTAAAATATTAAAAAGTTTGGGGTTGACCAAGTAATTGCTCAGAATTACCAAATCTTCAAATTCCGAATCGTCTGGATTCGCCATTCACACGAATAATGGTAAAAAACACTAAATAAATACTGGAAACTGCTGTATTTAATATGAATAATTTACTTTAAAAAGAATAACACACAACAGAAAATTAGCGATAACCGAAATACATATGCGTGTACCGGACGCTTCTCACTAACAACTGGCTAGATGCCTTGACGGGAGCTCCCGTCAATGACTTTGTGAGAGGCGCGGGGCCACGCCCGCTAGACAGTGTTTGGCCAATTAGAAGCAACTGCCACTCCCATTGTAACAGAATTCGAGGCAGGGCAACCCGTCTGTATGTCGCATGACTACTAGAACCATCTAGCAGCAAAATATTCAACTAACATAGCAGTAAGAAAATAAAGAATGCAAAAACGCGGATCCACGGCAATAACGTTTTGAGCTTGTAGTGGCCCTCCGCGGATCCGCGTCAATAACGCTGGAAAGGTTAAAATTAGGGTAGGGTCCAATAAGCGGACCCGGTTTTTTATATCGAAATTGGCAAACGATATTACTTAATCATAACCATCGATATAATCAATCGATACTGATGAATTATTTTTAACAACTTAAATAATCTATATGAACAGCTGTAAACACTTTCAAATAATACAATTAAGGTAATATTTTAAATTTCACGTAACATTGTGTATTAAAATGGCCGTCAATCTTAGGAAGCTTCACGAAATTGCTTTAAAAGACGATAAAATATGTTTTTTATGGCTTCAGGATGTTGGGTTAGTACCTAAGAATCCATTATGTGATATTTGTGGAAAGGTAACAAATGTAACTGTCAGAGGAGCTAACATGGTCGTCTTCAGATGCAAAAAAAGAAGGTAATGGTGGACACAACTTTAGTAAAAACGTTTTCGTTCTGTTTCATTTAGTTAAAGTTATGAGTTTCCCTGATTTTGGTTATGTTCATTTATTATTTGTTATCATTAAATTAACATTTTAATTTAAACATATGATTGTTATTACTTTTATATCGATTGATAGTCTATGATTCGATATGCGAATATTAGGTATCGATGATTATATTCTTCGATATAAAAAACCGGGTCCGCTTATTGGACCGTACCCAATCACTTGAATAATTACTTTGCAATATATGGTTTACGCCTTAAAATTCTTTCCAGAAATGTAAATATAATATTTTAAGAAATTGCTAAAAGCTCTTTTAGATCATTTTAGTAGCCTAACTGGTTAAAGTAAAAATTATCCTTATCCAATTACCCATATCTTTTAATCAGTGAACTGACTGTAATTGTGTAATTAATAGCACATTTAATTACATACTATGAACAAAATTAAATTAAAAATAATAGGGCCTAAGTTAAAGAAAAGTGTTCTCAAAAGAGTATTATATATCTTTAGTTAATATTTATTAAATTAGTTTATCTGGATTTTTTTGAATTAAAGTTAAGGATTTATAAATGACAATTCCAACACACCAGGAATTAGTTAACTAAACAAGTTATATCATATTTGATAACATAAGACATAATAAACGTAGATACTCACTCTTTGACAACAAAAAATGGATCTTCGAATGTCATGTCCAATTCTACCGTGCGATTCGAACGACGAATGAGTGTAAACGCATACAGGAAAAGAGTACCATGGATATCGTGTTTTAGTGTGACTTTAAAATTTAAATAAAAGAATAGGAAAGATCTAATTTTTAGATATTAGCTGTCAAAATCACAAACTATCAACGCAGACGACGATTGTAATGTAAGTGGCGGACGATATGAACAGCTGTATCTCTTTTGAAGTGAAATGCCAATGCCTTGAAATTAGTCATGTAAATCCTGTATTAATACTATATACAACTCAAATAGCCTAATAAATTAAGAAACAATTTTAAAACCTATTAATGTAATCTCTAATTTTTTATGGAGGGCAAACAAACTATTTTCGTTATATCATAGAACTTTCTTGAACATGTTTGTGTATATATATTACATTTTGGAATTAAACTTAGGGTATTCGACTATTATATACATTTTCTGGTCATAGCACCGCGTCAACGCGTTTCATACTCAGTAAAATTCTTGAAATATTTTGACTCGATTGTGGTAAGATATCTATAAAAAGAGTTTATCTTTATCCATATTTTTATAGAAGTTTTCATTAAACTCTATTTATAAACAAACAAAAATGAGTTATATTATCGTGCATGTCTAACCATGGAATTTTGCTGAGCGTCATTGAAGCCTATTTCTCAGTAAGCTGATACAATTTCTTTTTTACATGAAGGTATGTAAAAATGTCTTGCCCATATGATTGTCCGGCTCTCTGTCTGTTCCCAGGACTTCTAGAGAATATAACTAGCTATATCCTAAAAATTCATTATGCAACTCATCAAAGCCCGTACACAATACGATACGTAATATGGCGTACTCCTATCTTATTGGTTATTAATTAAAAGCCTCAGATACTAATGCCATTCTAAGTGATTCTGCAAATTAAGATAAATGTAAAATATGTAATACGCAAAAACTTTCTACTGCATTAAATCAAGTATAGATATCTAGAACATGTTCAGGTACCATAGGTGATATCACCAAATATAAACCTATACAAAGTGTTGTACTTTAGTTGTAGAGAGCGCTGTATTGTAGCTAAGTGCACGATTTGTGAGGTTTTTGGTTCCCACCACAAGTTATCTTGTCCCACTGTTGCCAATGTGAACTTCGCTAAACCCACTTATTGAATTTCAGAAGTTTTTGACTTAGGTAAATGAAAACTACGCATGTGGTCATTGAAACGGATAATTTTAAAAGCGACTCTATTAATCTATTACATTATAGGTCTTTAAATTATATTTGTAGAAACAATATAAAAAAGAATATTGTTTCTATTTGTCCTCAGGTAGAAAGAGGACGTGGACTGCGATGTTACCTACAGATAATTTTGTATGTGACTGCCAACCACCGGTTCGGCAGGTCAAGCGGCATTCTTCACCGCAGCGGCCGGGGGTAATCTTAAAGGACTAGGACCTGTGTGAGAGACTAGCTAGCCCTTGAGTCAGCAATTTGAATCAACAGTACACCAGGCTAACTGCACATTTCCAGTTCCATTACTTTGTACCGTTTCTACTGTACTAATAATATTCAATTCCAGTTTCTGGGTTGCGCATATTGCTTCAACCCAATCGGTAATGTAGCAATATTTAAAATAGTTATGATTATATCCTTCGTACCAATAAAAAGAGGAGATTCCAAAGTATAAATATCAATAGGTTTTATTTATTCTTGGGTGGGTGAAATTTAACGCATTTAAGTGAAATACTAATTTCAAGTTACCATTTATGAATAGCCAAATATTGGTAGGTTGGTATCGACCGGTATTTGTGGTATTTGGACTTGGCATAATTTCTTGTCTGTAGTAAATTTATTCCTTATGAATTTAGCATCTTTATTTTTTACAAGGCACACTCTAATAAATGGTTACATTTTTAAACTAAAAACAAATATTATTGACATGTTTTTTTAGTGTTTGTTTTATAACCATTTATTTGCTTATTGTTTTTGTACCTATCAAGATTCTATTATTTATTAGTCTATAATAGCATAATGCATTTGTAATTCATACATAACATAATTTTATACGTAATTTCTTTATAATTTGTGTTACAAACATACACTGTCATAAAAACCCCAATACTTATTATATATATATATATATATATATATTTTGTTAGAAGTCAAAAGCAACTGAAACAGACAATTTTTGCTTATTTCTGAGCGTTTATATTTTTATTTGTATGTTTACCGTACATCTTTTAGCTTTTTTCATAAATCGTATATGTTATGTTAGCCTACAAAGTACAGTAATTACATAAAACTACTGTATAATAACTGTCTAGCTGTACATTTAGTTAAAACCAAAAACCTTTATCAGTGTTGTTTTAATATTTTAGTAAAAGTATTGTTGGTGTCTGGTGAAATATTGGTTTTGACTGTTTGTGGTATAGAAAACAATAAAATAAAGAATGCAAAGAATTTAAAGAGCATATTCTATAAGCTATATAAAAATAGCTGGACGCACATCTTATAGATTTTTGTAGTGATGAGGAAAGCTATTTATTTAATCATTACATTTTCATTCATTCACAGAAGTTTTCATGAGATACTTTCAAGTGATGCAAACATCCTACAAACATGCACAAAACTACTTGAATAAACTTATTTAATTGTGTATTTAGTTTTAAGTTTCTTAATAATTTGTTTTATTGTCCCTAAAGGGGAGGTGCTGAAGCTGCAGCTTATTATAAATTCAAAAACATGTCATTCCTTTCACAAAAACACTTTGCTACATTTTTTGTATGTATTAGTACTGTAATCTACATATCCTGACAAAAAAGGAGTTCTACAATAAATTATTAAAATTAGTCCTTTAATTTTACAATATTTTTTACTGCTTACTGATAACAGACATAACCATTTTGAACTTCTAAAATGGTACTAGATTCGGGTTGATCCATAAAGATGATCCCAACTATTTTACTTTCTAAAACTCTCCTGATCCATACAAGTTTCCTTCTCTAGCCTTTTTAGGGCTTCTTCTTGTATTATCTTGATTCTATGTACTTCGTAAATTTTGTACTTATCTGTTGACCTCGCTTTACGAAGGCAGTCCAGGTCTCTTTTCTTCATGTGACTCTCAGTTGTATCACCTCGAGAAACTCCAACTTGGTCTAGAAATTGGGTTACAGTTAGAAGTATCCTCATATTAAATACATAAATACCCCCTCCTACTACATTCTCAACCTTCCTATTCACTATAAATGAAACTTTAAGGCATTTACTCCAGTTAAGTCCAGGTAAGGCCTCATTGGCATTTGGAGGTTTTACAAGGGAGCATATTTTTAGAAGATCTGTACAAACAGCCCAAACATACAGTTGAATTATATGTTACACCAAAGATTCATTCAGTGATGTCTATATTGATGTTAGTTATTGTCTTTGGTCCACTCGTGCTTGCCAAATCCCTCTGATAAAAGCACCAAACCTACACTCAACAAAGTAAATAACTTTCTTTCATCTATTAATTCATCTAATTCATAATCTATTTCTTACTGCACTAAAAACACACTATTCCCAATGTAAACAAAACCTATTATACAACATCTGACTATGTTGTTGATCCTCTGCAAGCTGGTGCAGAGTTACTAACTTATAAAACATATTGTAGTGTAACTAACAAGTACACAAATATATTAAAAGGACTAAAAGTAGGCTATCTACTAATATAAAATTAAACTAATTTTTACATTTAAAGTTTGTTCTGTATATGAAATTAATAAATAAATACATAACTAAAACCCAATCAAGCATAAAAGTGCCAAGATCCAGCTGATTCAAAGAAACTGAAATTTCACTATTTGGTCTGTCATACAAAATTACACAATATAATACTTGAAACTTCTTCAAATTTTACAAAGTTTTGATGTTTGTTAAAATTATAAAAAATACGTCAAAGGAACATTTACAATCAGTATATGATTTTATAGATCTGTTTATAATATTTTAGACAGTAATTCTTTGTTTATTTTTGTACTATACCAAAAGTGATCTAGGACTGACATATTATTATCTACTGATATGTATGTGTGTATGCAATAAAACACGAGCTTGTGAACCTGATAACTGCTGTAAAATTAAAAATATCCAGGTTTAACTCGGTACAAAGATAGTACTTGCATGTGCAATGTAGCTTGGATGACTTTGTTAGTCAGTCTTAACAAACGAAAAGTTTCAAGATAGCGGCCATTCACATTCAAACAAAAATTGTAACTCAATTAATTCCCAACATAGACCCTAACTAATAATTTTTTACATTTATTAAGTAATTATAAACAACTTTTTATCTTTCACTTTTTTTGATATCTCTAAAAGTTTCAAGATGGGGGCCATTTATATTATTATGCATTACATTGCGAAACTAAAAGTGTTTTAAAACTCTCACATCATTTACAATAGTGATTTTTCAAATGTGTTTCTTATATTATGTATGGTTTCCAAGATACTGAATCCTTGAAACACTATGTCAACAGCTCATGTAGTGGCCTGTTGCTCGATATAGGTCATTGCACACTCCAGCACTGCCATTCCCTCCTCATGGCGCAACATTCCTTTACCATTTTACTCTTCGCTAACTTTGTCTTCCTCTTCCAATTCTTTTTCTTGAGTCGTGACTGCTTCTACTTTGTCGTCGTCATTGAGTATCTCATTCCCAAGTTTATCATCACTGTGTAAAATCCATCCCAAAACATTCTGAATCAGATCTGTATAATTGGGCTGGAGTAGTAGATCATTCAACATGGTCTAGTTATCATCCAATTCAGAGACATGGAGAATTGGTTCTTCTGCTCTGGTTTCCTCCTTTGATCACCTCTACAATATCTTCTACTTCTGGCCAGACATTTCTCCAGGACTTGATGAATGTAAACGATGGTATCTAATCATAAGATTTAGCCACTATATAAATAATGCCATTAATGTTAATTGTCTTAAGAGACTGAATAAGACTTGTGCTGCTGTCAACATCCATTATACATAGGATTTCAAAAAGAAGCGTCCTGTGGTACTTTCTCTTAACACATTCAATGACGCCTTAGTCCATTGGTTGAAAGATACTTGTGACATTGGATGGCATATACTGTACAAGTTTCACGTCACTGTAACCATCACATTCAAGGTACTCCACAGAATGCGTAGACACATTATCAAGTACAAGAGATGCTTTAATCAGCAACTTCAAGGATTTCAAGTCTTTTTAACTCTTGGAACGAATTCAGTCACCAACCACTCTTTGAACAAATATGTGTCCATCCAGAGAGACTTTTGATTGGAAGAGAGGACATATTTAAGTTCTTAAATGCTCTGAGTTTGACCGGCTTCCCTATGAGAAACGGAGTTAACTTGTGTGAACCGGTTGCGTTTGAGCATAACGTGACAGTGATTCTCTCTTTACTTACCTTAAATCATGACGCTGAAGTTTCTTGAGCGTTAGTAGTTTAAACCCGTCTCATCAATATTGTAAACTTGTTCAGAGGTCTGGTTGTCACAAGCAATTTCTCCCACACACTCCTAGGAAATTTACTCCATGGTGGTTTTTCATTGTGTCAGCTAACCATCACTAGCCGAGAATGTTAGTTTTACACCAAGTTTTGTATGAAGAATAATTGCCCTTTCCTTTAAAATGGCTCCATTTATTGGAGAGCCTCTTCTACGCTCCTGCATAAACCACAGATAGAATGCATCATCAACCCGTTTGTGTTTTGGTTTTTGTAAGGTAGATCTAGTAGTCGGGACTTTTTCTGTTTCAATTTTCATACAAAAAACCTCAATGGATTGTCTGTTACGACAACAGTCATTAACAGTACTTTTAAATTTTTTTATGTAGACCACTGTAAAATATGCTGTAGATGGAGCTTATATTGGTTACTTTTTTAACTTACATTAAAACATAAAACCAATATTTAAGACTTATTGTTTTGTGAGGCCTTTCGATAGCGAGGCTATCTTCATCAGACACATCACAAAATGTGTCTGAAGAAGATAGCCTCGCTATCGAAAGGCCTCACAAAACAATAAGTCTTATATATTGGTTTTATGTTTTAATGTAAGTTAAAAAACTAAAATATGTCTATCCTGGATTTGTACCATTGTATGTTTACGTTTATTACTCATTTTCGAACACATGTTTTCCTGCAGACACTTAATACAGTTAAACATATTAGACACGTAACAAACTAAATCGATTCTCAACTGAACTGAAATGATTTGTTTACGTTTTGTCTGGAAGTGTAAAAAACATGTTAAATCATGTTGATTTCTGCTGTAGGAAACTGTCCTGTGGGCTATTTATCATTTCCAAGAAGACGACTGGATTATCTAGTGGCCGATCCAGAGGAAGTCTACTGTACTTCACAAAATAAATCAAAATTGACACTTTTCATACAACTGTTGAGTAATTCCAAATATTATAATACTTACTTTTCGATAACTTTTAAAGTTTCATGATGGAGACCGTTTAAAGTTATAGAAGTATACAATTTTTAGCTGCTATAAGTTGATATGTTTACAAACAAAATTTTGGATTAATAGTAACTAAATAAATTTTACGGTTTAACAAAAAAATGTATATGGTTGTAACAACTTTTATTTAGTAAGGTTTCAAGATTATAGACTTTCTAAATGTTTGAAAGTGTTATGGTTATATTGAAATGCCAACATTAATTGGGGTTATTTATTGCCCCATAAGTGTTGTGCAAATTAAACATCTAAACCAATTATGCATCTTCATTTCAAAATGATGGTATCATGTGAAATCTACCTTTCTTCCGAATGAGCCAGAATTGATATTTTACCTGCTGTAAAACACTAAAACAATTGGATTATTTCAAGTTATTTTTGTGTGAGCAGTTTTTATCTTTTAGACCTGAAACTGGTATAATTTATTGTAACATTAACAGTTTTAAAATTGTATCTATCAGTCTGCTGCATTACTTTTTTCAATTTTGAGATGATTCTTTCCTGTTCGTCTATTTTGTGTGTGTTATGGTAAGCATTTCTGATTGCTTTACATTGTGTTCTTCAAAAATAGTTTGAATATCAGATTTATCTTGTTTACATTTAATAAGCTCTTGTTCTACGTTGCCTAATTTGTTTAGCAGGGTTACGATTTTCTGCATATGTTTCACTTTTATAGCTCTGAGTTCTACATTTGCTTCCAAACAAAGTAAGTTTCAAGTATAGAAACCTGACTACTTAAACTTTAAATATTGTTTTTAATCATTATTTTCCTGCAGTAAAATAAATTGTTCTGGCATTTGTCAGAGACTTTTCCAAATCTTGAAATTCAAATGTTCATTGTTCGGACATCAATTTAGAATTTAGTGTTAATTAGAGAGGAAGTTTGGTATTAGAAAGTATCATATTGAGTGAAACTATTTTTAAGTCCTTAAATAGTGCTGTAGGTTGATTTAAGTGTTGGTTAGCTAAACTGACACATTGCCATTTTGCAATTCATGTTCAGCACATTTTTCAATATATTTTCTAAAATGATTTTATATCCCAGTTGGTACCATTTTTGACACTTACCTGTACATTTTATCCCTGAAAACATGATACTTATATCACAGTTGCAACAGGTGCAGCTAAGTATAGAACAAGACAAGAGTAGAGCTATTTTGAAATCAAGGTTTAGGTTTAATGTAATTACAGTTTAAAATAAATCAAATGGTAAAACATCAGTATAATAGTTAATTGATAGTCATGTCAATATGTAGTGTACTACTGTATAAGCAAGTATGCTGGTAGCAATACAGCTGTGTCTGACATTAGCAGTGCTGTGTCAGCAGGTGGTGGTTAATGTATCTGTTTATCTGTGTGGCTGCTACTATACCAATGGAAAATGGTGTGTTGGATGTACTATGTATCTAGACTAAGAGTCCTCACTAGGATTTCATGAAAAGCCTTATTACTTTTCTCAAAACAATCTGAGGGCCACATTTCCATATATTTCTGAGATACATATATATCAGTAAAAACCTAGTTTATAACAATTAAACTAAACAAGTTTGGAAATACTACACCTATTTCAGATAATTTAAAATAAAAGAAAACTTGTTTTATATTAAATTTTATTTCTAGTTAATAAGTACTGGACAGAATTGTGAATGTAATACATGTAGTAACATATATTTGTGTATGTCAAGGTTATAAAAAAGTTTCACTGTAACTTTTTTCATATTCTTATATTGTTGACTTTGAAGGTCTGAATCTGTCGCATTCCAGATATATATTAGGAGACTGTGAAGTGACGGCTAATCTTAACAGAACTTCAACATTGTCATTTGTTAGTCTGGATCTGTGCTTATTTTTTATGAACTTGAATTTACTAAAGGTAGATTCACAGATATAAGTGGTTGCAAATATGCAAAGAATCATTTCCATCATTTAAAGCTAAAAAAGCTTTATACTATTTTCCAAAAGTCAACTTCTTTAAAAACACTTTTGAGCTCTGTATGACGCTAAAGATCTGTTAACTCGTTTTAAAAATCTTTAGTTGGATACCCAAACAGGGGTAGTTGAGGCACATTACTGGTTGTTATTGCCCACGCATTTTCAACCAAACAAAATGAATCCTGATATTTCCTGAAATCCCCAAACCTAAGAGACATCTCTACTTTGAGGCCTGACAAAAGCTTTACCATCTCAGAAACATCTTTTATTTCATCTGCTTTTACGTCAAAAATGGTTTTAACGCTAGGACAACTAGAGAAATCATTCTCTGCAAGAGTTCTTCAATGTATATAGAAAGCTTTTTCTCCAAAGAGAAAACAATACACATAATTTTTTTTTATGATGATTTCTTGCATTTTCATTAACATTTCGTTAACAAAACCCATGATATCTAAATATATATTTGCTATGCCCATTAATGTAACTTGCCACCAGGCACATTATAAACTGCAATTACGAGACAGTTACATATATTAACAGTAAAACACTATTTTAAGGCACTAAGTTATGATGTATACTTGTCTTTGAAATAAATTTCTGATTAATTTAAAGCTTGAGTGATAGACCACTTTATGATAAAGTACATGTACATATATAATACACTTTAGACAGATTTTCTTGATCTTGACATCAAGGCTATACATCGGCATTGGAAATATAATTCACTTCAACCAGAAGTGCTCATACATGGGTAAAGCTAACGAAAAGCATGTGAAGCCGCGGGAAGCAGCTAGTTTGTAATGAATGCTACTTTCAGCCACCAACCAAAATCATGAACTTCAGAATGGTCTAGTTTTCCTTCAGACAAAAATAGAATTATTTCATCAAAGATTGAAAAATCATTCTAAATCTCTACCTTTGCTCAAACATCTCACCTCTGTGTGGTAAAGCACATCCCCATATTGTGATATGAGTTAGCTTTGAAAAAATCTCTTTGAATATTCTATTTGCAATTAAGGAATTTATCACCTATTTTTAATTTCTATATTTATTAAGGAATTCACCTGATAACATTTATCACGCTTTAACTGTTTTCATAACGGAATTAAACTTTGTTCAAAATTTGTGACAAGATGTTCTAGATGGAAAGTGAGTTTGTGTGTTTGTTATGCTTTCAAGCATAAACTGTTCAACCAATTGTAATGAAATTTTACATGGATATTCTTAGCGTCCTTGGTATGAATAAAGATGTCTATTCTTATTAACCCTTTAACACATTCGGTGCTAAACGGGACCATTCGGTCCCGCCCGAGCGTCTCGGCACCATTCACGGGTGCGCGCGGGACCTATCGGTCCCCGCTGGGCATTGTTGTTTTGCTCTCGGCACTGTTTAGGCAGCACTGTAAAGAGGCCCTTTCTGATAGCGTGAGCGTGTTGGGCCGGTTTCGTTCTTTGTTCTAGTGTGCATAGTTTCTCGGTTCAGCTAACTATAGTTGTTTTCATCTAGTGCTGTGTTTGCTATTATTTCGTTATCGTTTTTAGCGAAATAAACAATGTCTGTTACATCTAGAGACCACAAAGTAGTTTGTAATACATTGCCAATGATTCGTGATGATATAACAAGTGCCATGACAATAAGATGCACAATAACAAAAAGTGTTTGGTATGATGTACATATTGTAAATAAGACGTGTTAAAAACTACAAAGAAGGGAGGGGATGGTTGTAAATAATAAAATGATATACTATTAGTGCCTTTCAGTGAAAATGATCTTGTTTTAGAGTGTGCACTCATGTATAAATCAACGAAGACCTGTAGCCAGGACAACGGGACCCATCGGTCCCGCAACATATTACATAATTTTAGGAGTCTTGGGAACATAATGCCTAATTTCTTGTCTTTACTACTATCAACAGTCATAAGGTTACGTGTACACCCCTAAATAATACAATAGTTCTTGTAATAAATGTCATTTTCAGGTTCAATGGGCATTGGTCCATGCTGACGGGACCCATCGGTCCCGCAGTATAATGATGTCAAAAAAAATGTAAATATAGGTAAAAAATAATCTTTTATGCTTTTATGTCACTTCTGCAAGTTATATCTTCTAATTAAACAAATTTAAAAAATTAGCACCGGGGTTTCGCTAATACTCAAATGCTTAGCAGTTAATGTGTTAAGGAGTATAGACGTCATATGACGTCTTCTTTTGATAGGCTAAATTGAGTAATGGATAAAATCCCAAAAATTACTGAAAAGAGTAGAAAATTAAAATCTTTTAAAAAATTGTTATTTACATTTTAAAGCTTAATAAAAAAGGACTACATGTTCTACAAGCCAATATTTCAGTACTTGTTCAAAATCAAATGTCTCACTACGGCAGACTCAATCAATATTGTCTGCCATTTGCAAAACAGTAACAAACTAGATGGTTGCTCTACAAATATGCCACTCTCACAAGATAAGTATGTCCACAGTATGCAGTATAGTATAAGGAACACATAGTATAATGTGGCGGCATATTCTGACAGCAAAGCGATGTGCGCTTAACGCTACCTTGAGTCAGTAGCTTCTACCACGTGGCTACTGCGATCTGGTGGTAAAATCAGATTACAAGTGAATCCGAGCACAAAAAATGGAAGTTAAGTATGTTGCTGATAGATGGAACCACTTTACAGACTAATCTACTTAAAGGTAATCAGTAATAGCAATGCATTTACAATAATAAAAAAATACAGAGGCTAAACGTCATATGACGTCCGTACTCCTTTGGGCCACTATAAGAGTATACGTCATATGATATTCTTACATGGAATATCATATTATATATTATGTAGAGTTTACACGCACTCCTTAAAGGGTTAAGAAAATCCCTCTGGGCTACACCCCACTGGTGACTAATGTAGGGAAAAATCCCATCTTGGTCTCTAAAGTTGCAAAATATTATTTGAAAGAGCCTGTTAAATGTAATCAACTGTTCTGTGTAAACATTGGTTCTTTATAGCAAAACCATATTTTAAATTAATTTAACCACTGTTTCAATTGGTTTATATTTATAGTCTTGAAAGGACAGAGTAAGCTTGATAGTAACAACACTTCTTATTTCAATCTGTTATGCAACCACAGTTGAGCACAGAGTAAGAAAATATTCAGACAATAAAATTAATATTTTTAGTAACAATATACTTTTAACTGTACATTTTAGCAAATCTATAAAGAGCTTGGTCAGTACTGTAATGCAAATATACTGTATATAGTAACGATAAGTTACTATTAACTTTTACTATAAATTTAAAGACTGTTATAAAACCCATCTTGTTGTCTTTGACAGAAGTAGGATTCTCAGTCCTATATGTATTTTTATTTTTTGTCGAGAAACAATGCAAAATCAACCATGGAAAAAATAGTAAAACCAGAATAAATTAAAGTGGCCAAAATATACAATTTTTGGAAATTTTCTTGATTGTGGCTATGAGGCAAACTCAACATTGGTGTTGGATATATAATTCACTCTAACCAGAAGTGCTCATAATGTGCATAGGCTATGAAATTATGAGTGAAACCATGGGTAACTGCTCGTTTACTTTTAATCAGAAGCTTTACCACAATTTCACAAAAAGGCAACAGGAAAATAAGACCACAGTTTACATAGTACACAATTTATTGCATCATATATACGCAGCTAACACAGTTATACAGAAGGTACAGTCTAATATGTCCAATAATCTGCAATAAATATTTACTCATTTGTCTAACAAGAACTGAAAACACAATTTATGCCTGCAGATGTTTTAGAGTATGCTGTCAAAAAAAATTTCCTTTGCTGTTGAAACGAGATCAGAGATTGAACGAAAGTAACAGTGGCAGAAAGTGGTCAGAAAATGGAAGGCACTTTTTCTAGTTTGCTTGAACACAATGAGCCGAGACTTAGGAATAATGGACATGAAAAAGTCGAAATTCAATTTACAATAAAACATACCCTTTAATAGGCACTAGTTGATGAATGCTTGTCATTGCTTTTCTCATATCCATCGGGTGAGGGTAATTTACAAGAAGATTCGGTAAAATTTTGTTAAAATCAAATCATATCGAAAGCTACAAAATCAATGTAAACAATTCAAGGCCACTGCTTTGATAATTTCAATTTTCTAATGAGTAGGAAACTTTTTGTCCGACGATGGCATTTACATGTACGGAGCGAGGCTCCTGTAATACTCTTCACTCAGTAACAAAACAAGAAGAACTCTATAGAGTGACTAGACTAACTGGCATTTACAAGGGCAAACTACGGGGCGCGACAAACACCACTGACACGGGCCGGCAGGGGAGTCAAGGTCTGACACTAAACACAGTGCTGTCTACTATGGAATGTTGATATCCTGGGGTCCTGTATTGTATGTTATGGTACGGTATGATGAATACAGATAAATCATATTTGTTAAACAACAAGTTGAACAGAATACAGCCATTTTAAATCGTGCAAGTATTCGGAGAAACGGAACACAGCTGCAACACTTCAATGTAGTTCTCTATCTTGTGAGATTCTGTCCAAGGAAGCATAAGTTGGTCCTAAGTCTAATGCGTGTCCTGTACACACTCCCTCTCTTATTTATATATATACACACACACACACATTCATTCCTCCTATCTCCAACTGAGTATGAACCGAGTACATCATTTCAAGCTAATAAAATCTTGAAACATAATTAAAAACAACACTTGACAAATACTATTTAACAAATCAGTTCGTTGAGATTGACAAATTAATGGTGTATCGAACTCGAACATGCTTATTCTGTGATAGCTGAACAAAGCTAATACAACAGGTTAAATAATACTATGCTTATTCACTGTTAACATATGCCCAGTAGGAATAGTGAGTACTAACACATCATAAGTACAACAGTAAAAAATGTACAGTTAAGGTTAAGATAAATAAACAAAAAATACAAACTTAAATACCAAAAATACTCACATTATTCAGTTAAATAAAAAACAAATGTATCTATCTCAAATCAAAAAACTTCTTGATCATTATAATTATAAAATAATATGGACTTAACAGAAGTCGTGAATATTTACAAAGTCTTTCACACATTAAACTATACTATTTACACAATAACAATAATCTCTGTGGCGTTCAACGCGTAACATACAGACTAAAACATATTTTGGTATAAAACTAGCTTTAATAAATAATAATATGCAAACTTCTTAAAATACTTAAATACAATAAATAAATAAACCGTACAAATATACTGCCCAACAAAATGTAATCGTTAGTTACATTTAAATAGACTATGTAGGATTACGGTATACACAGTTAGTGTGAGACACACACATTTCAATGTCCACATTGTAATGTACACAAAATGCAGTGGAGAACCCGACATACGATGGCATTTAAAAGTACTTTACTGTTTGTAACGACTTGTCTAATTTACATTTCCTGAATTTAAAGGATATGTATACTTAGGTTTAAAACTGTATATAAACACCACATTATCTTACATTATACAAACCACTTTAGAATATTAAATTTTACAATAAATAATAATAATAAGATATTTTATAACCCCCATTGTTAAACGCACTGAAGAAAATAGAGATCATCAGTTAAAATAGAGAATGGATCATTTACGATGGGAATGTTTAATCGCGTTGGTCGACCTGCAGACACAACGGTTGCTCCTTGGGGGTTGCGGGAGGTTGTGGACTCTTCACTAGGTCCTCCATGTCGGTCTGGAATAGTGACTCAGGACGGGGACCAGAAGGGAAGTTCTCGTTTTTAACGGCAAAAGGCATTCCGCTCACACCAATCCCAACCTGGAAAATTCAATAATTAGAACTCATATAACTGACCACTCAAACAATTCCATACATTGCATTACACTCTTTCTGCAATCTCCACGGATAGTCACAGCTGGCTGGGTATGCTCCAGGGGATTAGAGAGCTTTCGTATTTTGATTATTAGATTTTGTGCTGATTAAAAAGTTATTAGATCTCAGAGGATCTGTTTACGTGGTTATAGCTATGATTTCATCACCAAAACTTAATGGTGGTACATGGGACAATATAAAAGGAAAGATTTATGTGCTCAAAAGTTACTCAGTAGTCGTCTATATCTCGTAAACACAGCTTTCTACTCGAAATCACTGTAACATACTCTCGTGGCAGGTCTGACATGTTAGGTTAGACCAAGCTCTCGGTGGCACCTGCTTGTCAGCACCCTATGTAGAGACAACGGCAATCAGGCCAGTGAAGATAATGCACCTCAGAGTTTTGCTACAGCCATATCATTGAACCCACTATCTCACTTCTAGTTTGTAAATTCAAATATCAAATAATGTATTTTATTGTTCAGCAAAAAAAAAAACTTGAAAAATTGGGAACTTTCAGTTTGGTACACTGACAATGCCTTTTCTGCTGTAATAGCTTCCGAATTTTTGGCAGAAATGGCATCAAAGCAATGGAGCAACCCCCTTATTCACTCAATCTTAATATGAGAGTTTTTGATTATTTTTTAACCTGAAAAAACATATTCATGGCACCAAATGAAAGAAACACTTTCTTCAGAAGCCAAAATTGATGATGAAATTTGTAAATACTTTCATGGCTGGGTTCTTTCAATGCATGGAAAATCAATCTTCAAAAGTGAATTGACGCTAGAGAGACTACTTTGAACACGCTTAACATTTGGTTAGTCTTGAACAAAAACTCTCCATAAATCCTCAAAACTTTTAAGAGTAACCCTCATAATAATTATTTTACTTTGGATCACTACCAAGTTGCATTAAAAAACAAAACATATTGTTTACTTTTCTTTTGTTCTGTTTAAATTAGTTTCTAAAAATATTTTGAATTTAAATTTTTAACCATTCTAACTAAAATGCAACAAGTATTTTAATCATTAAATCAATGTAAGGCATATAAAATGTTATTATAAGTAAAAAACCAAGACGTAATAAAATATACTGTACTGTATATAGCATTGCTTACGCCTAATCGAGTTGGAAATTATAACTTAAAAAAAGTAAACATTGTTGTTAATATATTAATAAAATATTTTCATTTAAATACCTGTTCAGTGTTTGACATTAAATGGATATGAAATAAAGGAAATAATAGTATTGGATAAACCTTCAATTGCAAATATTGTCAAACCTTTTTCCTTATGACTTATTTATGGCTTACAGTAACTGATCGACTAATGGCATAAAAGCTGATAGCATATAAAATGTCAATAATGATTTCATTTAGTTATGAAAGAGGAGCAGGCAGCAATTGGAGTACAATGCTGAGTATATTTGCTCAATTGGCAAGGCCACTGGCTTAGTTCAAAGTTATTGTTAACTATTTCAACCAATTGTCTCTGGTTATAATATTTAAAGACACTTGTTCAATTAGAGGTTGTCATTTATCAATGAAGCAGCCTCTTACTTGAGGCCATTGAGGCTTATTGGATGATCATTTGTGTTATCAATGTAGAGTTGATTAATATAGTATAGTAGTACTTATTATATCTTCGTTCAATAATTATTTTTATTGCAAAAAAAATTTAAATAATAATCTAGATATACAAAAGAATTGCTACAATTTAATTTTGCTTCCTGGAATCTTACAGTACCTCCATAGTCAATAACCTCTACAGAGGAAAGTAAATTATCATTCTGTTATTCTTTTATTTTAAGTCAAAATCATTTGCAACAGGCCACGACCTTAATTATTGAATAACCCTCCATCAGGCGCTCACGGAGATTTCCTCCAGGTTAGCGAATAATGGATATCATAGTCGTTTAAACTGTTTTTATTTGTTTAAATATTCATACTGATTTAATTACAATGTAATATGTACATTTTTAGAAATTAAATAAAAATTACTCTCTTATGTAATGAATTTTACAAATAAGAAATTCAAAATCTTAAAAAATGTTATTGTATAATAACAACATGATTTATTTTAAGAAATAATGCAATTAATTGTAAAAATGTTTAACCTACCGTAATAATATATGGAAATTAACTTAGTTTTTAACTTCTTACAAAAACAACTTACTTCAATTCTTGAGATATTATACAATTGTAATGTCAATTATTACTCTAAAATCAAAATTTATTCTTTACTAAAAATTCTTTTAAACACTACACAAAGTTTGAAAACATTTTCCTTCTGGTTCTTATAACGACAATGTTCACTCCATAAACAGTACTGAAATTTTCCCTAGCACACGGGTACTGTACTGACAAGTCTCTCGTCTTCATTCTCCATTTTACAAAATTCAAATAAAATATATTGTAAAATTTAAAAAGAAACCATCACAGGTCACACATTTAGGCGCACACGGATTATTACTCCATAAAAACTAAACACTATAAGGCGCTCATGGAGGAATCGTCCAGTCTCGCACGGAAGTAGACCTCATACTGACAGATTTTGACAAAGATAAGCGGTAGGCTATTGTTTCGCTTCCCCGAAAGATGCTTGTGAAGTACACTGCGGGAAATGACTGCCAACATCAGAAAAGTAGTACTATGTTTAATAATAAAAAATACACGGAGGAAAACTCCGTTTAGCGCCCGATGTAGGGATAATCATTGAATATCAGTTGTCAACTCCAATTATAAAAGTAAATAATTTGTTGTTTTAAATATCTCTTTTAATTCTTTTAATACTTAGCAAAACTGATAGAATGTTGGCTCTCAATTTACCATAGTAAGACACAAAAATTCTGATAATTTACTGTACATTTGTTTTTTAGTAGAACATTTTTTTTATTCTTAATAAGTCTAAGACTTAAACAGGGTAAAAACAGAACAAAACCCGTTACTTCTGACTCTTCATCTCTGCACTTTTTTCTCCAGTTATATCCAGATGTGACCTCCACTCCAATTGTTCGAAAGTGAAATAAAAATAACCCATGATTCATCACCAGTGACTATGTGAGTCAAAATATTTTGTCACCTTCTTCATGGTACCAGATAAGACACTCTAGAGCTGGTCCCATTCTATTTGTTGTGGATTCATCAGTCAAGAATTTGCGTTGCCACCGGGCACAACATTTACGATATTAAAGTTTCTCAGTCAAAATTTCATATACTATACATGTGATGGTGAACATTTCGTTAACGTTATGAGTGATTTGTTTGGTGAGGTCATCGGTAACCTCAGGCTATTGCCCACTTCACTTTTCAACATGAACATTGCTTTGTTCCTAACGAAACATCTGGCACCATTTTAATTACAGTATGGCTCATAACATCTTCTCCATACACAGAAAACAATTAAGGATGGATTTCCACCAGTTGTAATTTGCTTACCAAGAGAAGTCTAATGAGGGTGATTTACTTTAGATTATTTCAGTCACACATTAAACATGGTTTGATTTTATGGGGGGGTTCCACTGCAATTTCAAAAATTCTGCCAATCCAAAAAAAAGGTAATAAGAACACTCTATAAAGCAGGCCCTTTGGATCACTGCCGACCTCTGTTTATACAACTCAAAATTTTGACAGTCATTAACCTTTACATTTATCATATCTTAATATTTACTAAAATTAACCTACAGCTGTTTTCCACCAGACAAGACATTCACCCCCACTTAACAAGAAATAAATGTAAACTTAATAAT